>NW_028281123.1:1155000-1327500 GCF_059751285.1 Brachycentrus maculatus | reverse complement strand
CTTTATTGAACTTCTTTTTACAAAAATATTTAAGTTATTATTCACTCTAATTTTTATTCAATAGTACCCTGGACTGGTACCTGAAGCGGAGGGTGATCACCTTTCCTTCATACAGTAAATAGAACAAATTTGCATTCAAAAGATTTTTTTGCAAACTTATTGGAAATTTAAGTTATATGTATATATACATATATATATATATATATATATATATATATATATATATATATATATATATATATATATATATATATATATATATATATGTAATAAAATAACTAGGTACCTACCTATACATTTTATTAAGTACTTACAAAAAGTACCTACATAAAACAGTTCTACCACCAGATGCCGCATGCGTCGCTCAGAATAAAACAAAAGACTTCCGATAATATTATTAACTGTCAGAATCAGATAGATAGATAGATAGATAGATAGATATAAAAATGATTATAAAGATAAATTAAGAATAAACTTTAATTACAAAGCAACACATTGTTTATTTTATTATTATACACCCACTTTACATATTATTTACACTTAATTTTCAAAAGGAAAATATTACCACGTTATAAAACGACAATTTTGTTAATTGGAAATGGATTATGAAACATTAGATGTATTAAAACAATTACTACAATATGTTCGGAGTGAGAGAGAAAAATTGGAAGATGATCAAAGAAAACGATTAGAAGATAATCAAAGAAGACGTGGAAATTTAAGAACTAGTGATAAAATTAAAAATAAAAATCATGTGAAACAAATTTCTACAAAATATAAAATAAAATATACTCCAGAAAAGAAGAATTTCGAAGCAGATTGTGTGAGCAGGAATCCAGTATTAGAATCGAAGGAAAATGCAAATGAACAATTAAAAGTTGTAAATTTGGTTAAATTAGAAGATATTTTAAAAGATCAGAATAAAAATGAAGACATACAAATAACACAGAAACAGTGCTTGAAAAATGAAAATAAAAATAAAGTAGAAAAAACTTCTACGAAAGATAAAATAAAATATACTCCAAAAAAGAAGAATTTAGAAGTAGATTGTCTAAGCAAGAATCCAGTGTTAAAATCGAATGAAAATGCAAATGAACAATTAAAAGTTGTAACTTTGGTTAAATTAGAAGATAATTTAAAAGATCAGAATAAAAATAAAGACATACAAAAAACACAGAAACAGTGCTTGAAAAATGAAAATAAAAATAAAGTAGAAAAAACTTCTACGAAAGATAAAATAAAATATACTCCAGGAAAGAAGAATTTAGAAGTAGATTGTCTAAGCAGGAATCCAGTTTTAGAATCGAATGAAAATGCAGATGAACAATTAAAAGTGGTACATTTGGTTATATTAGAAGATACTTTAAGAGATCTGAATAAAAATGAAGGAATTCAAAAGAAAAAAACAAATGGATTGAAAAAAACTGTGTCTACTTTAAAAGGGTCAAGAAGAAAAAAAAATACAAAAAAAAGAAAGAAAAAAAAGAACGGAAAAAAGAAAAAAAAGAAAGAAAGAAAAAAAAACAAGAAAGAAAAAAAAGAAAGAAAAAAAGAAGGAAAAAAGAAAGAAAGAAAAAAAAAAAACTTTATCATATCACTAAACTTATACCAGTCCCTTCACTACAAGAAGATAATCCGGAGGACGAGTGAAAATTTTACTATAAATTTTCATCCCCAAGGGGGGAGATGTAATAAAATAACTAGGTACCTACCTATACATTTTATTAAGTACTTACAAAAAGTACCTACATAAAACAGTTCTACCACCAGATGCCGCATGCGTCGCTCAGAATAAAACAAAAGACTTCCGATAATATTATTAACTGTCAGAATCAGATAGATAGATAAATAGATAGATAGATATAAAAATGATTATAAAGATAAATTAAGAATAAACTTTAATTACAAAGCAACACATTGTTTATTTTATTATTATACACCCACTTTACATATTATTTACACTTAATTTTCAAAAGGAAAATATTACCACGTTATATATATATATATATATATATATATATATATATATATATATATATATATATATATATATATATATATATATATATATTAACTTTACAATTTACGTGATGATGGAATGATTATTCCGAAATCGGTAGTCACCAAGTAGTGTTTTTTAAAGTGGTATTACAAAAAGTGAAGTGTACGGTGAATGATAAGAAGAGTGTTATTTATATTTTTACTTACGCATGTAGTTATTTTATGCAGTACTGTTTATTTATTTATTTTTTGTAATTTTCAACCAACTTACAGTCGCATACTTAGCTCGAAGAACCGATTACACGTTGTTGGGTACCATACTTGTTGCTTCTTTGTTTATTCGTTGATATTTATATATCACAATGTTATCTCCCAGCCAAAGTGCATTCCGTATATTTGATAATTGAAACATGTTTCGTACAAGGATTCGTCAATATTTGATAACAATTTCAAAATATTGATTTTCTCTCGTTCCGTAATAATAACCGATTGCAGGAAACTAGACACGGGCGATCGAATTAAAAAACCGAATTAGTTCATCGATGTATTTAAAATGAATCGTTACTTAATTCGGGTTTTTTGATTCGATACTTTAACCCTACATAACTTAACTATATTTGTAAAACAATGCCATTTGTGGATCGCATAATATTGACATATCGCTCACTCCTTTCAACAACGTCATATTTCAAAAATCGTCAATTTTTAGTTGTGTTTTCGTAATGCCCAGAAAATGTGTATATATATATATATTTATATATATATATATATATATATATATATATATATATATATATATATATATATATATATATATATATATATATATATATATATATATATATATATATATATATATATATATATATATATATATATATATATATATATATATATATATATATATATATATATATATATATATATATATATATATATATATATATATATATATATATATAAATATATATATATATATATATATATATATATATATATATATATCGTGTCCGCCTCCGTAGAGTAATTGTGGAGTAGTTCTGGAGGTCCCAGGTTCGATTCCCAGGGGGTTCAAATAAATATAAGTGATTTTTTCACTCTAATATTTATAGCATATTACCCTGGACTGCTACCCGAAGCGGAGGGCTGATTACTTTTACTCAAGTGATAATTCATGTGATAACGATCAAGATAACACTGCGTTTATATGATGCAGTGCGTTATGCACAATTAGGGTGCGGATAAGGGTTTGAAATATAATAATGGTGCATAGGGCACTGCATTATACATACAGTTTTTGAACATATTGATCGTTAACGCACAAAGGAAAGGTGATCAGCCCTCCGCTTCAGGTACCAGTCCAGGGTAATATTGAATCGATATTAGAGTGAAAAAATCACTTACATATAAAAAAAATTACCAATAATATATAATTAATTTATTACTTATATATATATATAAATATTTATATTTACATATTTACAAATAACAAATCAAATAAATACGATGATTTACTACGCAATGGCATAACTTTCACTGTGCCTCTTATCAATTAAAATTATCAAATCGTGACCCCGATGTCAAAACAACATTTTTTTATTTTTTTAAATAATAAGTTTTAAAAAAATGGGATCACATTTGTTTCCATAAGGAAAGAGAGGCGAAGAGTCTTTGCAAAGGCAGATTGGTGTGGCGTTCTAAGAACGGTAAAACAAATTTATGAGGCGAATGTAATTGGAAAAAGCAGCAGAGTAAGACCGTGAAAACCTTGGCACGATCAGGGATGCCAAATACTTGAAAGGGGTCTGGTAAGGGGTCGAAATAATCGGCGGGTATGTATGAGGAGATGCATGAACGTGGAAGAGGCGAAGAATGTT
This sequence comes from Brachycentrus maculatus, assembly GCF_059751285.1. Taxonomy (NCBI): domain Eukaryota; kingdom Metazoa; phylum Arthropoda; class Insecta; order Trichoptera; family Brachycentridae; genus Brachycentrus; species Brachycentrus maculatus. The sequence continues at coordinate 1,323,622 of NW_028281123.1, read as the reverse complement.
TGCAAAGACAGAGTGGTGTGGCGTTCTATTTTCTCTGCCTACCCCTGCGGGTAAGCGGCGTGATGGTTAGTTAGTTAGTTTAGGAAAACCACTTTTATTTGTTTTACCCCCCTCCTGGGATTCGAACCCGGTACCTACAAAACGGTAGTCCATAATTTTACAATATTTTTAAAATTTTCACTTAATCCTACATTTGGGAATCTATGGTGTAATGCATTTTTCAGTGTCAAGATGTAGAAGGTGCTACTTTATGGTGTTGGGTATATAATTTACGGTGTCCCTGACATTCAAAAGCCATAAGTGCTTTCTGCATGCAACTCCGTGCATATTGAACGTAATATTTTCACCCCCCTACCCTATCATATTATCAAGAAATGCAAGCTGCATGTTTTACACATGCTTTAGTCGGATTTTATGTAATTTATTTATCTCTAAGGTTTTTGTAGCTTCAGATATTACTATTACTTTTTCTAGGGATGGAAGGTAGATAAATATATCGTAGTCATACAGAAGAAAGTGACCAAGTGCATTTTTTACAAAAAGGTGATCATTGACTATTTGATATCTTACTAGCTTAACCCTATAGTATAGTATTAGAGGACAGAATAAAAATTATTTTACTTAACCCATTTTTATTTCTAGCAATTATTTACAAATAAGTTTAAACAAGGTTTCTAAATTGGTTCATATATATAAAACTTCCAAGAATTTGAGTAGCGTGGTTGTCAATAATGGGTAGAATTGGTGAATGTTACACGTGTGTAAAGTGATCACTCAAACCAGCCTATGACGGTCGTAAGCCCCGTAAATGCCCAGACTTCCATATTCTTCTTCATCTTTGATGAGATGTCAAAAAATAAATTTAAACAAAATTTTACTGAAAATTTTGCACATAGATTAAAACAACATTTATCCCTCATCAAAATTAAAAATACAAATTGTGTGCCTGGAGGCTAGCAACAAAGACCATGTTTTATAAAGTATAAATAAAAACTAACTAACTAACCATCACGCCGCTTCCCCGCAGGGGTAGGCAGAGAGAATAGAGCGCCACATCACTCTGTCCTTGCAAACATTCTTCGCCTCTTCCACGTTCATGCATCTCCTCATACATACCCGATATGTAGTATAAATAAAAGCATTTATATTTGAAAATATGAGGTAATATATAACACTGCTTATTTTAGTATCATTATGACTATAACTCACCTGTCATTTTGTTTATTTCATTCAATAACCTCACAAAATTGGATAAACTAAGATACAGATAACCTATAAATATCCCGACATGTGCACATCGCCACTATAAAAAGTCTGAAATAAGCTCCAAAATAATGATACCAACATGAAATCTATACAAGCACTATTTCTGTTACATAGGCAACACATATTGCACTATGGTTTTAACGAGAAACCTGTAGGCACTTAGACAATTTATTTTAAATTTGTGGTTAGCAGCAGTAACCAGTTGTCCTGAAAGGGTTAAAATTGCCCTGAAAAAAATCCCAAAGGATTTTAAACTTGGAAGTTTAATATAATGTCTGGTTAGAAATGACTAATTGCATTGATATTTTTATTCTTGTCAAGCAAAAGTGACTTAAATGGCCCTCCTGAACATTTTACGTTTTGGTAGTTGGTCACTTTCTCCTGTACGACTACGATATATCAAGGAGAGTTGATACTAGAGGAAAAGAGTGAACAGTCTATTGAAATCAGTTATAGCAAATAAAAACCTATCAGTGAAAGCTAAACTGGCAGTACACAATGTAGTCCTGTTTTTTTTTTAATTTAATATAGTTACTAAAAATATTAATTTGTTAGACATTTCTACTTTTAACATACCTATCTTAATACTTTTTTAAGAGTAAAATATTTGTGTTTTTATTATTTACACAAATATTAAAATTTCATACTAGTTCTGTGTTCTCATTATTAGAAATAGGTATCAAATTGTGGTAGAGTTGGTTCGAACCGAGAAAATCTGACTTAAGAGTCCGCGACACTAACCGCGGGACCACAACCCGACACTAGTTACGCTTTTCCTCTCCAAAAGAGACTTTTCGCATAACAACTTGCCCCTGGAACGAATTAAGTGCGTTGTGCGATCACTCTACATATGATAAAAGGCTTTCGTATCTTTGTTCTGAAGATTGTGAGTGAGCATATGCACATATCGCTCACTCCTTTCAAGAACGTCATAAATCAAAAATCGTAAATTTTCAGTTGTGCATGTTTTCGGAATGCCTAGAAAATGTACTATATCCCAGCAAAAGAGGCATATTTTTAACTTAATATTTACCCGCTACAGGGCAGAAAGTGTTGTTTTTGCATTTTGAAGAAAATGTATTGTTTAATTATTTTTTTAAATAAACTAAATATTTTTCAAATGGAGAAAAAACCTTCAGGTTTTACCTAAAAAGATCTGTTGCACGGTAAAAAGTTCAATAAGTGGCTTGATATTTATTTTTAATACTTTGTATTATATTTTTAAACATTAAAAACGTTCTCCTAAAAAATCAAGTTTTTTGATTTATGACGTTCTTGAAAGGAGTGAGCGATATGTACATACCATATACATATAATCATAATAAAGAAAGTGTTTGAACGCGAAAGGTCACCCAGTTGCAAGCATCATTATATGATTCAGCGCGATAAACTTAGATACGTATTTTGTATTACACTTTATACATAATTCATATGTAAACGGAGTATTATCACGCGACCAGACCTCGAGAAAGAATACAATGTCGTCTTAGAACTGGGCTTGTATGCAAAGGCAAATAGCTGCAGGTTAAAAACAGTAGTTTTGAGATAAACTATTTTATAGTTACAACATTTTAAGTGTGTCCAAATACTTGTTCACAAATCTGGATCATCTCCAATTATAGGAGTATTTTTCATATTATTTTTTGACTTCTCATCAAAGATGAAGAAGAATATGGAAGCTAAAATGATAAAAATGAAAATCGTATTTTCTGGCGTTTCTCATCTATGTGATTATAATCCAGGATTCGGAACTTACATACTAATAAAAGAGTTTCTGGTCAATAAAAAGCATCTTTTCATCTCACTAATAGTTGTCTCTAGTGAAGTTCTATCGATTCAAGAACAATGTTTCAAAATTGGTTCATATATATAGAACTTCCAAGAATTTGAGTAGTGTGTTTGTCTATAATGGGTAGAATTGTTGAATGTTACATGTGTGTAAAGTGATCACTCAAACCAGCCTATGAAGGTCGTCAGCCCCGTAAATGCCCAGACTTCCATATTCTTCTTCATCTGTGATGAGAAGTCGAAAAATAATATTAGTTTATAGTTACCTTAAAATGATGCTTTTTGCCAAAACACGTATCAAATTAATACAATTTTGCGGCTATTTGGATAATGAATATCTTGGTAAAGGAAAGAGATAGAGCAAAATCTGTGATTGTATATGATAGATGCCAGTTATGAGAATGCATTAAGCCGTGTTAAGCCAAACAGCCGCAACTTGAGTTACGGCTAGTTGCCTTTACACATTAGTCCACATACATTTACCTTACTTTTTTCTTCACTTCTGTAATTATTTTTTTCACCATATAAGTACGTAGTTTTATAATAAATGCGATTGGAGGACCGCCGAGGCGCTGTTTAGAGCTGCCCAAGACATGGACAATTACTCTCAAGTGATAGCCGACGTCACCGGTTTCGCAAAATCATTCCATCATCAAAAATATTCCCATTGTGATTTTTTTTTCTTTCTCTTTCGAAATTTTATTTTTATACAAATGTCAAATCGTACTAATTTTATTTTATTAACCTTATGATGGAATGATTTTCCGAAACCGGTAGTCACGAATAAGTGTTTAGAAAAGTTGTATTACACAAAGTGAACAATATATGATAAGGAGAGTGTTTTATTACCATACCACAAAGTTATCAATGCTTTTAATATACACAAAAAAAAAATCAATTACCGTAAAACGGGGCTACTTGAACTTTGATGCGTTAATTGAGCCTAGTACAAAAAAATATTTAGATCTGTATTTGGTCTATGTCCGCCTCCGTAGTGTAATGGTCAGCACGCTCGGCTACCATACTGGTGGTCCCGGGTTCGATTCCCAGAGGGGGGGGGGTCAAATAAATATTAGTGATGTTTTCACTGTAATATTTATTCAATATAACCCTGGACTGGTACCTGAAGCGGAGGGCTGATCGCCTTTCCTTCGTGTGTTAATGATCAAGATAACACTGCGTTTATATGATGCAGTGCCCTATGCGCCATAGGGTGCGGATAAAGGTTTGAATGAATGAAAATTTGGTCTATAATAATGAACGTATCGACATGATTCATTGTTTCCCTGACAGGTGACACTTATTGTCACGATACGTTCATTATTGTAGACCAAATACAGATTTAAATCTCTTTTTCGTACTGGGCTCAAGTAACACATCAAAGTTCAAGTAAGTTCTACGGTACGTCAAATGTTACTTAGGTTTAAAGAAAATTAAGTTGCGATTTATCGTATATTGGGCCTTCAACGGCTGCGTATTTACGCTTCTAGCCAATAGTGCGGAAACAGACTAACAGCTTGAGGCAGTCGGGGTCAACTGCTTTGAGCTGACGCAGTCGAGCATTCCGCGAATATCTCGTACAAGTCGCAAAAGACAGTCGAGTCGAGTGTGCGTGATTCAAGATTCGGGCATTGAAACTGCATACTGGCAAACTGCGGCGGCTTGCAGCAGTTGGAACTGTCTGATTCGAGCTGCTTGCCTGTTTCCGTACTTAGAAATTAATGAAAATATCCGATTGATGAAATGCAGTCTCATTTCCTTGTTGAAATTTGAGATTCACTTGCATTGATATATATTTATATATATATATATATATATATATATATATATATATATATATATATATATATATATATATATATATATATATATATATATATACATATATATATATATATATATATATATATATATATATATATATATATATATATATATATATATATATATATATATATATATATATATATATATATATATATATATATATATATATATATATATATATATATATATATATATATATATATATATCTGTTTATTTTAGAGGTGTGACTGATGCCAACTAACCAACCGTCACGCCACCCCTCCGCAGGGGTAGGCAGAGAGAATAGAACGCCACAACAATTAACGTCTCTCTCAAAGTTATGCATCTCTCCATACATACCCGCCGATTATTCTGACTCTTGACCTGACCTCTTTCAAGTATTTGAAATACTTGATCATGCCAATTTTTTTCTGGTCTTCGTCTATTTCCAACTAAATCCTCATAAATTTATATGAGGATTCATACTGTTTTTGGGTGATTCCATTCGTAGCTCACAAGTTGTCATTCAGAGTTGACGTATTCGCTACGCAATGCACAATAAAAACAACATTTAGGAGTTTTTTTTTTAAATCATATTTTAAATCATATTTTCATATGGTGTACGGAGTGCGTGGAAGTTTTTGGTAAGGGAAGGGTAATTCACTATGAGTATTTCAATGTTTTAGAATTTAGTACATAAACCCTGATGATGACAAGGTTATTGTCGAAACCGGTTGGATAAAGTGTACCAATAAAATGTGGTTAAAACAAAGTTGTTTTATTTTATAAAGTTTATAAAATGTGACACAAAGGGTCTGCGAAAAACATTCAAGAAACCTCATAAATTTGTTTTATTATTATTTCTTCACTCATTCGTTCCACATGCCCAAACCATTTCAACACACCTTTGTTAATTTGATCGATAATGCTTATCTCGGCTTTGCATTCTTTCCTTATATATCAATCACCATTCGTACATCTGTCATACATTGTTTTGCAGCACATTCGTCTGAGATGACATTCGTTACCTTTTCTCACATTTACACACTTTTTACAACCAGAAAACTGGCATCTACAGACTTTTTTAATTGTGCAGTCTTCGTCGATTTAAAAAATGTTGATTGATTTGCAACATCAGTTTTGAGTAACCGTGCCGCAATCGCTGGTCGCTGTAATTTCCAGCTCGTGACGTAATCGTCCGACAATGACGAAGATGCGAAACCGGTCATGCGTGACGCGCAGCACTCTGTTTTCGCTGCTCGCAGCACCGTGAACAGCGTTCTATGTGGACACGTCCCGTTTGGACATCGCAATATACATATCGCTCACTCCTTTCAACAACGTCATATATCAAAAAAGTCAATTTTCAGTTTTGCATATTTTCGGAATGCCCAAAAAATGTACTATATCCCAGTAAAAGCGGCATTTTTTTAACCTAATATTTACCCGCTACAGGGCAGAAAGTGTTATTTTTGTATTTTGAAGAAGAGGTTTTGCTTAATTATTTTTTTATATATACTAAATATTTTCAAATGGATATTTATTTTTAATTCATTATATTTTTAAACTTTAAAAACGTTCTCCTGAAAAATCAAGTTTTTTATTTATTTATGGTGTTCTTGAAAGGAGTGAGCGACATGTTTCGATGCATTCCGCATCATTTTCAAACACATTGTTTGAGAATAATCCAAAATGCATCGAAACACGTGCCACATTAAGATATGGTGGTATTTACCAAGTAAAACTTAAATTAAAAATGGAAAGATATTAAGTACCACAAAGTGACTGCCGAATCGATTAATGAAATTATATAAATTTGTACCGAGGAAAGTGGTTTTTATTTTTCGTGACACCTTGTACCGCGTTGCTCGTAAGCAACAATACAAATATGCATAAGTGGCGTTGCTCGTTAATTATCGGCCACATTTCCATACATTAGCATTAGTTGCGTGCAAAATATTGGCCAGGCGTTAGTGCGAGTCTACGACCCCTTCGCAAGTGTTGCCATATCGCTCACTCCTTTCAAGAACGTCATAAATCAAAATTCGTCAATTTTCAGTTGTGAGTGTTTTCGGAATGCCCAGAAAATGTAATATATCTCAGCAAAAGAGGCATATTTTTAACTTAATATTTACCCGCTACAGGGCAGAAAGAGTTGTTTTTGCATTTTAAATAAAATGTATTGTTTATTTATTTTTCTAAATATACTAAATATTTTTCAAATGGAGAAAAAACCCTCAGGTTTTAACTAAAAAGATATGTTGCACAATAAAAAGTTCAATGAGTGGCTTGATATTTATTTTTAATACATTGTATTATATTTTTAAACTTTAAAAACGTTCTCCTGAAAAATCAAGTTTTTTTATTTATGACGTTCTTGAAAGGAGTGAGCGATATGGCAAACCAAACAATCTGAATCAAACAGTCTAGAAATCTGTATAGAATCAAACAGTCTAGAAATCTGTATAGAATCAATAATCCAAAATCTGTAAAAAGTTGAACCAATAAATTATGGTAGTTTATTGAAAAATGTATTATACAAAGTTTTTGAAGTTCTAGTGATTCAAGAAAAATGTTTCAAAATTGGTTCATATATCATATATCAATATTGGTTATAGAACTTAGAAGAATTTGAGTAGTGTGGTTGTCAATAATGGGTAGAATTGATGAATGTTACACGTGTGTAAAGTGATCACTTAAACCAGCCTCTGACGGTCGTCAGCCCCGTAAATGCCCAGACTTCCATATTCTGCTTCATCTTTGATGAGATGTCAAGAAATAATACAAAGTGAGTCAATACAAAGTCAGATAAAGATCTGACAAATTCGTGTACCCATTTCCCTGTTGGTCGCTGTGAAGCAATTTTATCGATTGTATTAATTCTTTTGAGGAAATCGCTGCCTCCGATATGAAAACTGTACACATTACTAGGAAAATTAAACAATTACATTGCGTTGTGTATTTTTGAACGGTGTTCGTTCTCCAGAACCATCAACCATTCGTGATAAATAGCGTAATTAATAGAAAAAACCCATCGGACATAATCATTCTGGCATCTTCGATTTGTCCCACACAAAGTCGACCTTCATTTAGTCGCGCGAAGTCGAAATGGTGACATCTATGGTTAATTTTCTGCTTTAACTCGAAAAGCAAGTTAAACGTATGAGGCATTGTCGCCCTTTTTATTAATGTTTAATTTAAATTATGTTTTGTACAATTATGTATGTTTAATATAAATTTCACTTGGTAAATACCACCATTTCTTAAAATCTATTGTGACACGTGTTTCGATGCATTCCGCGTCATTAAAAAATACCGTATGCTGTAGATTTTAAGGGATAGTGGTATTTATCAAGTGAAGTTTAAATTAGAAATAAGGAAATATGTAACGCTCTCCTTATCATTCATCGTTCACTTTGTGTAATACCACTTTATTACATACTAATTCGTGACTATCGGATTCAGAATAATCATTCCATCATCAGATAATAAATAATTGACTAAATTCAACTTCGCCTCCGTAGTGTAATGGTCAGCACGCTCGGCTACCGTTCTGGAGGTCCCGGGCTCGATTCCCAAGGGGGGTAAATTAAATGTAAGTGATTTTTTCACTGTCATATTTATTCAATATTACCCTGGACTGGTACCTGAAGCGGAGGGCTGATCACCTTTCCTTCATGTGTAAACGATCAAGATAACACTGTGTTTATATGACGCAGTGCCCTATGCACCATTGGGGTGTGGATAAGAGTTTAATTATTATTATTATAAATTCAACTTCAAGTCCACTTTTAAAAACATTCCCACTGTGATTTATTTGTCTTCTTTCTCTATTTCAAATTTTTATTTTGTACAAATGTAAGACCGTAACAATTTCATTTTAATGACCTGATGATGGAATGATAATTCGATGAATTATATTTATTTATTTAAACTTCATGTACGGGAATGAAATAAGTACATTGGCGGGCTTATTGCTAAAAGCCAATATCTTCCAAGCAATCACAAACAGACTAGTGATATTGGTCAAAACGTTTGATACCATATATAGCTGTTTGCAATCAGAGGGTAGATAGTACTTGAATATTAAAAACATAAATTACAAATTGATGATAATAAGGAAGGCAAAGGAAAAAGGAAGTTAAAAGGGAAAGAGGTAGAGGGTAAAAAAAATGTAAGGATATTTGAATTATACCTCATCATCATATATATCGCTCACTCCTTTCAAGAACGTCATAAATCAAAAATCGTCAATTTTCAGTTGTTCATGTTTTCGGAATGCCCAGAAAATGTACTACATCCCAGCAAATGAGGCATATTTTAAACTTAATATTTACCCGCTACAGGGCAAAAAGTGTTGTTTTTGCATTTTGAAGAAAAGGTATTGTTTAATTATTTTTTTAAATATACTTACTTAATATTTTTCAAATGGAGAAAAAACCTTCAGGTTTTACCTAAAAAGATCTGTTGCACAGTAAAAAGTTCAATAAGTGGCTTGATATTTATTTTTATTACATTGTATTATATTTTTAAACTTTAAAAACGTGCTACTGAAAAATCGAGTTTTTTTTATTTATGACGTTCTTGAAAGGAGTGAGCGATATATCATATAACTTTTTTTTCTTTTTAATGCAAAGAGCGCGTGAAAAAAGTAAATTCAGCATCCGGGTTGGGATTTACTGCCCTGGTTGGCAGATTGCAAGTTCAGTAAAAACCTTTAATCGCAAAATTGATCAATTAATTAATAATGAGTTAATTATTATGGGATTTCGTCGGGTTTACGAGACTATGGCGTGATCTTTAATCTCGTATGAGCGAACTTGAACATTTCCCCTAACTCGAATAGCGTGTAACATAATATTTTACGAACCATATATACTTATATATATTGCGAAATATATTTTTAACCTTAGACCGCCCTTGTATTAATAGTCACAGGGGTTGGTTGCCGCATTTAAATTTTATATAATATTAAAGCTACATACATTCGTGAATGCTCGTTCTTGACTGTAAAATTAGCGCCTTGCCCATGCTATAAAAACCTTAAAAAATTTTAATGTGGTTTTTTTATGTGGAGAAGGTGCGTCCTAAGCTTAGTATGTTGGGTAATATGGGTGGGCAGTTTGTCCCTATAATTATATATATATATATATATATATATATATATATATATATATATATATATATATATATATATATATATATATATATTCCCCGTATGAGATGGGCAAAGAGAATAGAACCTCCTCACCACTCCGATACATCCGTACATACCCGATGTTGTAAAATGACAAACGTCTTATTAATGTTTTTTTTATTGATTATAAAGTATTTTTAACAATTTTAATGTACCTGAATTTGCCAAATCATATCAAATCATTGAATATGACCGCGTTTAGGTAAAAAAATTCCCATCGAAAAATATCACTGAAAAAAAAATATACCAACGTAGCCAAAAAGTTGGAAGAAACCCTTCAATGTTTATGTGCCAGATAATCATCCCCTACATACGTCACCCCAAAACAACTGCGAATAAGTTTAAAATTTAAACTAAATATCAAATGTCGCACCGGTTTCTTATTACAGCGAATTTTGTTTTTGTTATTTCTGTTATGTGTTATAAAATATATTCACGGTGTCGCAAATGTCGCGAACATGTAGTCAGATCTGCTTGGGGAAGTATTTTAAGCTCATACAATTTGTAAGGGAAGCTTTGCCTTATTGTGCCAAGCGTACATCGTATTTTATAAGTATTTTAAGTATTTTGTTACATCGCTCACTCCTTTCAACGTCATAAATCAAAAATCGTCAATTTTCAGTTGTGCATGTTTTCGGAATGCCCAGAAAATGCACCATATCCCAGCAAGAGGCATATTTTTAACTTAATTTTTACCCGCTACAGGGCAGAAAGTGTTGTTTTTGCATTTGAAGAAAAAGTATTGTTAATTATTTTTTGAAATATACTAAATATTTTTCAAATTTAGAAAAAAACCTTCAGGTTTTACCTTAAAAGATCTGTTGCACAGTAAAAAGTTCAATAAGTGGCTTGATATTTATTTAATACATTGTATTATATTTTTAAACTTTAAAAACGTTCTCCTGAAAAATCTAGTTTTCTGATTTATGACGTTCTTGAAAGGAGTGAGCGATATATCCTGTATATATATTATTGTGTGCTATATGGTCCGCCTCCGTAGTGTAATGGTCAGCACGCTCGGCTACCGTTCTGGAGGTCCCGGGTTCGATTCCCAAGGGGGGTAAAATATATATAAGTGATTTTTTCACTGTCATATTTATTCAATACTACCCTGGACTGGTACCTGAAGCGGAGGGCTGATCACCTTTCCTTCACGTGTAAAACGATCAAGATAACACTGCGTTTATATGACGCAGTGCCCTATGCACCATTGGGGTGCGGATAGGGGTTTTATTTTATTTATTATATGGTAATGGCAAGATAATGAATACGGGTCATTTATTGATATTTTTAGTACAATAAATATCTTTAATTCAAAATTTACAGACCACTTTTTGGATCTCTTGGTATGAATTTGATTTCGATTAAGTATTAGCTTCCCTAATTTGTACCAATTTTTTAAACCTTTTTTTTTCACCAAGTTTTGCATTTTTTTTATTACTTATACCTATCTTTTCTTTTTTCATTATTTTTATTTTAAATCATTTATTATTATTTTCTATGTAATCTATCTTAATTTCTAATTTCTTTGTTATTTTTGTAAAAGGCAGTAATACTGTAAATATATAAATTAAAACCGACGCCTAGATGGCAAGCAACCCTTAAGATTTATTTTTTTCTTACAACATTTTGAGTGTGTCCAAATACTAGTAAATCTGGATTATCTCCAATTATGAGTTATTTTTTACATTATTTTGACATCTCAACATAGATGAAGAATAATATTTATTCTTCTTCATCCATGTTGAGCACCCGCCCGAGTGTCATGTTGCGCCATCTCGTTGAAACCACAGCTCTGTCACATCAATGCCATTCAGCTGAGGTACGAAGAAGTCAGTAATCATGGTTCTGTAGCGCTCTCCATTGACCGTAACATTCTGGCCGGCATCGTCTTTAAAACATATATGGACCAATGATTCCACCTGCCCATAAAGCACACCAAACAGTGCCTTTCAATGGATGTAAGGGCGTCTCGACAAAGGCTTCTGGGTTTTCTCCACTCCGAATTCGGCAATCCTGCTTATTGACATAGCCATTTAACCAAAAACGTGCCTCATCGGTGAACAAAATTTTGCGTTGAAAAAGAAAATCAAGCTGAATATTGTTTTTCGGCCCATTCACCGAACCTACGACGCGCATAATGGTCATTCAGTCTATTCACGGTGAAATGACAAAACGTACTGACTACAAGTCAACTGTCAAATTGACAGTATGTAGAAACAAAGTTGCCAGTTTAAATATTTTTTTTTAAAAACCTATAAATATATATTTCTATTTCAATTTATTTATTTCCATATCGCTCACTCCTTTCAAAAACGTCATAAATCAAAAATTGTAAATTTTCAGTTGCGCGTGTTTTCGGAATGTCCAGAAAATGTACTATATCCCAGCAAAAGCGGTATATTTTTAACTTAATATTTAACCGCTACAGGGCAGGAAGTGTTGTTTTTGCATTTTGAAGAAAAGGCATTGTTTAATTATTTTTTTCACTAAACTAAATATTTTTCAAATGGAGAAAAAAACTTCAGATTTTACCTAAAAAGATCTGTTGCACAGTAAAAAGTTCAGTAAGTGGCTTGATATTTATTTTAAATACATTGTTTTATATTCTTAAACTTTTAAAACGTTCTCCTGAAAAATCAAGTATTTTGATTTATGACGTTCTTGAAAGGAGTGAGCGATATACATTACAAACTAAAAAAATTAAAGCGTATACATTAAATACATACAAAAATCGAAAATATGCAAGAACTATTGCTAAAGGTGTAGAAGAATCCAGCTTCGGAAAACTCCTTCAGACACATGGAACAGATCAATATCCAATGTGATGTTGTTCAACGTAGCCGTTCTTACAGGCATAACCACCGGCAGGTTGGTCCTGTGTATAATTATAATTGATATTTGCGTCTTTGGGCTTATTTTTCAGTATCATTTAATATATCTTCTATATAAATGTTTTATTTCCTGATAATAATACACCGCGGTAATTTTTATTATACAATTGTTAGATTCTGTTACAAAATGTATTTTGACATCTTTTGTACCGTACAACAATGACACATATCGCTCACTCCTTTCAAGAACGTCATAAATCAAAATACTTTATTTTTCAGGAGAACGTTTTTAAAGTTTCAAAATATAATAGAATGTATTAAAAATAAATATCAAGCCACTTATTAAACTTTTTACTGTGCAACATATTATTTAAAGTAAAACCTGAAGGTTTTTTCTCCATTTGAAATTATTTAATATATTAAAAAAATAATGAAACAATACCCTTTCTTCAAAATGCAAAAACAACACCTTTTGCCCTGTAGTGGGGAAATATTATGTTAAAAATATGCCGCTTTTGCTGGGATATAGAACATTTTCAGGGCTTTCCGAAAACATAAGTGAAAATTGACGATTTTTGATTTATGACGTTCTTGAAAGGAGTGAGCGATATAACCTTTTATTTCAAATAAACCAGCCTGAATTCTTATCATAAACCCTGTTTTGTACTCGAGTGATATAGCTAATTCCGACAGCATTTTCAAAGGGTACCATTCCGTTCAAAACTGAAACATGTCGACATTTTACTGACAGTAAAAGATGTTACACTCTAAAGTTGATAAATTACTTTTACGATAATTAAAGCGTACATTTTAAAATTTCGATCGCAAAATTTTTAAAATTTAATTTACGTTACTCTATATTTAATAAAAATAAATACATAATAAAACGTTGATTCGAATTCATTGGTCACTTTGTGGTAAAATACATCCATTTGTAATTTTAATATGTGTTTACTTAGTAAATACCACTATTTCTTATCTGAGTATTTACATGACTTATGGCTGGGTATTAAATACTTATCCATCCCTGAAGATGACAAGGTGATTGTCGAAACCGGTTAGAGAAAAGTACCAAAAATAAAAGCGGTTATAAGCAACACTCGAGTTTTCTTTTATACAGCTGTTTTTTTTTTAAGGCACGTTTCATAAATCAAAATATTTGTTTTCTTAATACATTTGTGATAAAAATATTTTAAACTAACTAACTCACCATCACGCTGCTTCCCCGCAGGGGTAGGCAGAAAGAATAGAACGCCACACCGCTCTGTCTTTGCAAACATTCCTCGCCTCTTCCACGTTCATGCATCTCCTCATTATTTCCCCCCCCCCCCATTATTTCGACTCTTAACCTGACTGCTTTCAAGTATTTAACATAGGTATCTGATCGTGCCAAGTTTTTCTCGGACTTCCTCTGCTCCTTTTTCCAAAATATTTCAAAAATATTTTTATAAAAATAATACACAAACAAGAATAAAATCTTAATCGACGATGAACAGTTAACAGTAAAAAATCGAGGGTTTTTTTTGTTCTATTGTCTTGGCACATCGATATGCTGACTTCCTAGAGGCAAGTCTGTCGGGAATTTTTTTAATTCGCTGAATCATATTTCCGGGAAATAATTTTTTCCCAAATTCTAGGAATGACTCGAAACCATGTGCAGTATCTGAATTATGACATCAGCGGATATTTTGTGCAAAAATGGAGCACAATATTCTGAGAATATCAAAAATTCTGTTCTCAAATTTAGTATTGCTCTCCTTTTGTAAAATGATTCGAAAAGATATAACTTGAGGCGAATGTAACTGGAAAAAAGAGTAGAGGAAGACCGAGAAAAACATGGCACGATCAGGTATGCCAAATACTTGAAAGTGGTCAGGTTACGAGTCGTAATAATCGGCGGGTATGTATGAGGAGATGCATGAACGTGGAAGAGGCGAAGAATGTTTGCAAAGACAGAGTGGTGTGGCGTTCTATTCTCTGCCTACCCCTGCGGGGAAGAGACGTGATGGTTAGTTAATTAGTTAGTTAGATATAACTTTCTTTTTTTACAACATTTTGAGTGTGTCCAAATGCTTGTTCACAAATCTGGAATATCTCCAATTAGGAGTTTTTTTTGTTGATATCTCAACATAGATGAAGAAAAATATGGAAGTCTATAAATAGGAATATGCTATTTCGTCAGCATCTCGTAATTGTTTGCAATATATTATATTAAACTCAGTAAACGTGTTAACTGTTTTACTCTTTTTTTTTATTCTTTAAAATACAATAAAAATAAAACTCCTTTATGCTGAAAGGGTAAAAAAATACTTCAAAAAAGCTTCTTCTCTTCGTATTATTTTTTGCTTATTTTTCTTCTTCGTCTTTATGTAGGCCTTGTGGCCTATTTTTAAGAGGAATTGACCTCCTGCGATATCGATTCCCAGCTGTCAATGCATATCTTTGGTGGTCTGCCCGGGAGACGTCTACCTTAGGGTCGGCCGTGCGGTGCAATGTGGGGGAATCTAGATGGTTCTATTCTCCTCACATTCGCATACCATTGTCTCCTTCGTTGCCTTCCCCACCTAACGACATCTTTGATCTCGCATATTTCCCTTATCCTGGTGTTCCTTATTCTATCTCGTAGACTCTTGCCAGATATGCCCCTTGGAGTCTTCATTTCTGACACTCTTAGCTCGCTCTTACTTTAGCTAATTAATATTCTTTCCTTGGAGAATTTAAATGGCTTTATTTCATTTAAAAAACACGGCTTTTACTTTTAATGGAGTTTAGATCCATTATCTTGTTTATCATAATTCTCCGATTTGTAATAATTAATTTTCCGGCCAAAAATACCGGATGTTTGCTGAATTTATTTACGTGTCCACTCTTTCACAACCTTTCTCGAGTCGTTATGCCTTGTCTCTCGAGAATTTTGGGCAACAATATTTTGATGTTTCAATTACAAGGATGTTTGTATTTTTTTTTGTTAACCTTTCCTTCCCGGTGTTGTGTACCTTGTACACATTGCTTCTAATAACCATAATATCTCTATAAATATAATAAATACAAGGCTAAGATTTTAGGTAATCCTCCATACCATATTTACGCTTTGATTTAAAAAAAATATTAATAAAAATCAGAATTTATTGGGTACATCGGAGGTATTTAGTGAATATCGGAAACAAATTCGCGTATAAACAGCGCGTGATGAGTGTGCGGGAACCGCGACGCTATATTCGCATCTCACTCTTGCACACTTACACCGTGCAAGCGTGAGGAGCTCAAAGCTCAATGTTCTCTGGCTAGCGGTCAGTAGCTCTTGAGCTTCCGATAAGAGCGGACCTATGCTTGTTCCGTGAGCGTTGCCAGTTGTTTTCTTTTATGTTTTCAGCAAATAAATCAAGATTATTATAATTTTTTACTTCATTTATAATTAATTAAGGGGATTAGCTATGAATCTCCGTATTTTTCCGATTTAAAATCGCTAATTTTTTATTGTGTAGTGTCTACCCAACACCGGGACGCGCGTTTTATTTTAACGCCGGAAGAGAAAGGTTAATGTATTATTTTTATGGCAGTAAATCTGTTTTTTCCTTTTATTTTCTTTTAAAAACATGTTTATTTCGATCTACTTATTTTTAAATACCGGACACGCTTTAATGAAAATCATAAAATATATTTTAAATATTACCTTCGTAAAATACCTACCCAAAAAATGGTGGTGTCAAAAGTCTGTGTAATCGAAGAGCATATCGCTCACTCCTTTCAACAACGTCAAACAAAAATCGTCAATTTTCAGTTGTGCGTATTTTCGGAATGCCCAGAAAATGTACTATATCCCAGCAAAAGCGGCATATTTTTAACTTAATATTTACCTTCTACAGGGCAGAAAGTGTTGTCTTTGCATTTTGAAGAAAAGGTATTGTTTAATATATTGTTTTAAATATACTAAATATTTTTTAAATATTTAGTATATTTTAACCTTAAAAAATGGTAATATGTTTAATTACCTACATAAATTCTACACTAAGAATTTTCAGTACTTATTTATTGTCTTCTGTGCCGGTCAGGGCTGTGGAGGCGTCTGTATACCGCTCAACGTCGGGTCGGAATCGGATCCAGCTGACTTACTGAACTAACTAACTACTTACCCCTTTCACTGCCTACACCGGCTCACTTGACAGTGACAGGGATATTGAAAGCTTTGAAATGTAAATTCACTGCAAAATCGGGATACAATTGTGTTTCGTATTTTCTATAATTTTCGCAAATAATTCATAAAAAAAAAATATTGGTAAGACAAGGTCTGTCAGGAAGTCTAGATGCTTCTGTATCAGATCCGGGAATGCGGTTGGAAAATACTTGTTTTTGGAAAAAAAATGTGCAAGCTACATTGTAACACAATGTATCTCTATTGAGATAATCCCGAAGGTCGTTTTTTACGCCTAATCTCGCCTGTTTGTCAATCAAGGTCTCGATTTTTACCATTCCTATAAATGTATTTCCGCAAAACATTTTTTTATTGCCTAGTAACTAATCGCTAAATTAAACAACAACAAAAAATGGCTTATTTTATTTTTCACAGGGAAGTCACAATAGACCTGACATGGTAGCGGTGACATAACGCTCCTTTCAAGAACGTCATAAATCGAAATTCGTCAATTTTCAGTTGTGCATGTTTTTAGAGTGTCCAGAAAATGTACTATTTCCCAGCAAAATCGGCATATTTTACACATAATATTTACCATAATAATTACCCGCTACAAGGCTGAAAGTGTTGTTTTTGCATTTTGAAGAAAAGGTATTGTTTAATTATTTTTTCTAAATATAATAAATATTTTTCAAATGGAAAAAAAAAACCTTCAGGTTTCATCTCAAAAGATATGTTGCACAGTAAAAAAGTTTAAAAAGTGGCTTGATATTTATTTTTAATACATTGCATTATATTTTTAAACTTTGAAAACGTTCTCCTGAAAAATCAAATTTTTTGATTTATGACGTTCTTGAAAGGAGTGAGCGATAAGGGATGCAAGATCCCTTGACCCCCAAAGGAAAAAAAAACTAATCGCCAAATTAAACAACAAAAAATGGCTTATTATATTTTACGGATTTTTTTTTTGTTTTGTCCGCATTATTATTTTATTGGAAAACCTTAATTATTTTATTGTAAAACCTTTATACTGTAAATTATTATTGTATCTCTTGTATGTAATGTATGTAATCTAATAATAATAATAAAAAAAAAAACAAATAATAATAAAAAATAAAAATAATTGTTTTAACATGTTAGTATTTCGGCTCAACACAGGCCATGCCTAAAGAGCCGTCATACATATAGTAAATGTAACTATGAAATAAATATGTATCTATGTATCTATGAAATAAATAAATAAAAATAATAAAAAAATAAAAAAATAAGAATTAAAACCCTTATTAAAGTTACCCAGTACAATCAGGTAAACTAACTGTGATAAGCAACAAACGTCCTCGTTTAAAACGCTCCTGTTACATACTACCTTTGTTTTTTTTTGCCGTCGGTCTTTCCTATCTTTAAAGCATAACATTTTTTTATATTTAATAACTCGTACAATTTTTATTTTTTTATTTATTTTTTATTTATTTGTATACATTTATTTAAATCACAATTTATACATATTTAGAACTTTTTTTTGCAGAGCCACCAAGCCACCTTGTGTGTCTTGTCGGTGGAGTTCTTTTTTCATACATTTTTTATTGTTTTTAACGATTTTAACCTAATTTAGACACAAAAAAGAGAGAAAAATTAAGAATATAAACATTTTACTACTATTTTCATAAAATTAACTCTTGATCATTTACCCATTCCTTTATTTTGCCTTTGTTCCATATTTTATTTTGACCTCTAACATCCGTCTGCAACAAATTTAAAATGTTCGGAACGATATATTGCAGTGTTCGACTCCCATATTTATTGTTGATTCTTGGGACTATCAAACCTTCGTTGTGTGTAAATCCTGTATCATGGTTGTGTACTAAAGGATTTCGGTATTTTTGTTTAGTTAATAATAAGTTTTTTTTAAATGATATGCAAATACAAATTAACTACACGTTATAGCACCAAATTAAACTGTAATAAGCACCAAATGTCCTCGTTACAGACGCTCCTGTTACAAATTCCCTTTGTTACTTTTGACCCTAGTATTCCCTATCTTTAAATACGGAGGAAAAGGTGACTTTTTAAATGTATATAAAAAATCTTTTTTTTTTAAATTTTGTTGATTGATTAGGCAGTCAGTTTGAGGTAATATGTATCCATTTTTAATTTAAGTTTTACTTGGTAAATACCACTATTTCTTAAAGTCTATTGTGACGCGTGTTTCGATACATTCCGCGTCATTTTCAAACACCGTATGTGAAGTTTTTTTTGCATCTTACAATATATTATAATAAAAAGGATTTTTTTAAAACTGTATTCATAAATAAAGATCTTAAATTTCTCTATTTCAAATTTGTATTTTTATACAAAAGTCAAATCGTAATAATTTTATTTTAATTACCTGATGATGGAATGGTTATTCCGAAACCGGTAGTCACGAATAAGTGATTATAAAAGTGGTATTACACAAAGTGAACAATGGATGATAAGGAGAGTGTTTTATTACCATACCACAAGTCGCTCACTCCTTTCAAGAACGTCATAAATCAAAAAACTTGATTTTTCACGAGAACGTTTTTAAAGTTTAAAAATATAATACAATGTATTAAAAATAAATATCAAGCCACTTACTGAACTTTTTACTGTGCAGCAGATCTTTTTAGGTAAAACCTGAGGGTTTTTTATCCATTTGAAAAATATTAAATATATTTAAAAAAATTATTAAACAATACCTTTTCTTCAAAATGCAAAAACAACACTTTCTGCCCTGTAGCGGGTAAATATTAAGTTAAAAATATGCCGCTTTTGCTGGGATATAGTACATTTTCTAGGCATTCCGAAAACATGCACAACTGAAAATTGATGATTTTTGATTTATGACGTTCTTGAAAGGAGTGAGCGAAATTATCAATGCTTTTAATATACAAACTATAAATCTTAAATTTAGCTTAGTCTAAATTTTAGAGTTGGTTCCTTGGGACGTTAAAGGATGAAGAGGGTGAAGGAGCTGATTCTTATTTTTATTTATTTTTTTATTTATCATATTTTTTGTATAATTTTAAAACCATACCGTTTTACTTGAACGAAATACGAATTAATTACGCGCTATACCAAATTCATAGGCAAGAAAGTGAAATCTCAGATGCTAGCGAATCCGTCGAAAGTGAATGTGATTGGCTGTTTTTTCTTCTTCAATTATTGACCGCAGGGTTGCCACACGTCATTTAATATTTTTTAATTCGATTTATTTGTATTTTTTTGTTTTTATTTCTTATCTTATAAATTTCCTTATAGACCATAATTTCCCCCACAATATTCTAAACTTGTTCGCTTTCGTAACGTAGTGATTAACGCGTTTATTTATTGATTTGGCGTTTAATTTGTAGAACTCCATTTTAATTTATGTATTAATTTTAAATCAAACACAGATTTTTTGAGTCTACTTAGTTGTATTTTATTAACAAAAACACATAAAAAAATATATTGTGACAATTGTTTCGCCTTGTTAGGGCATTATCAAACGAATGTGAAGATCAAATGGACTACAATCCTTATGTAGCTATACAATTCTAAGTGACAGTTTTAACACGTGCAGCAATAATTTTATTTGTTTTTGTTAATAAAATACAACTTAGTAGACTCTAAAAATCTGTGTTTGATTTAAAATGATTACATAAATTAACGCGTTTGACTGCCACGCTGGAGATGTGGGGTTGGATTCCCAAAGGAGTCAAAATTAATTGAGTGTGTCCTATTTTTACTATAATTTTTATTTTATAACCCCGGGACAGGCATCTGAAGCGCAGGACTGATCACCTTGTCTTCGCGTAATTTACGAACAAGATAACACTTCGTTGGTGAGATTCAGTGCCCTATGCACCATTGAGCGCCAGTGAGGATAAGAAGAGAAGATAATTTTAGTTAGTTAAAGTTGATATTTTAGAGGATTTAGAAGGTTATTTATTTTTATTGGAATTTGTTTTGAATGGTTTAAGAATGTTTTTAAGAAGAAATTTATGAGGCAAATCTGGTTTATAATGGAAGAAGAAGAAGAAGAAGGTCACAAGAGTCGGAATAATGAGGAGATGCATGAATGTAGATGATACGAAGATTGTTTATGGCATTCTATTCTCTCAGCCTACCTCTGTGGGAAGCAGTGTGATAAGTTGGGTTTTAGTTTTGTATTTATTTATATATATATATATATATATATATATATCGTAGTCATACAGGAGAAAGTGACCAAGTGCATTTTTTACAAAAACGTAATCATTGACTATTTGATATCTTACTAGCCTAATATTGCCCTGAAAAAAATCCCAAAGGATTTTAAATTCGGAAGTATAATATATTGACTTGTTAAAAATGACCAACTGCATCGATGTTTATTTTCTTGCCAAGCAAAAGTGACTTAAATGACCGTCCTGAACATTTTACGTTTTGTAAGTTGGTCACTTTCTCCTGTACGACTACGATATATATATATATATATATATATATATATATATATATATATATATATATATATATATATATATATATATAATATTTTATACATATATATATATATATATATATGTATAAAATATTATATATATATATATATATATATATATATATATATATATATATATATATATATATATATATATATATATATATATATATATATATATATATATATATATATATATATATATATATATATATATATATATATATATATATATATATATATATATATATATATATATATATATATATATATATATATATATATAATATTTTTTATTGTGTTATGTGGTAACCCTGATTTTGGTGAAATCACCGTACCATGAATCAGACTGGCAGTCGCTCTTGACAGCTGGCAAAGCAAACATAGAGACCATCAAGATTTCTAACTTAAAAATTGCACACAATATGGGTCGAAAATCAGCAGCATTCTAATATGACTTCTATGTTAAATATGGTATAAAATACATATTTATTTTTCGTATAATTTTTGACATCTCATCAAAGATGAAGAAGAATATGGCATTAACGGGGCTGACGACCGTCATAGGCTGGTTTAAGTGATCACTTTACACACGCATTTTTTGCATTTATACATTTATGCATGCATTTATTTAGAACACTTTGGACACACTCAAAATGTTGTACACATTTCTTTATTTAAGGTATAAGGTATACATTCCGCATCATTTTAAAACCAACAGTATTTACCAAGTAAAATTTATTTACAACATTGAGTGTGTCCAAATACTTGTTCACAAATCTGGATCATCTCCAATGGATCTTTGTCAGACGGGAGGAATATCTAACATACTCAACCCATAAAGGATTGTATTAGACTCGTTTTGTGTTAATAACAGGCGATATAATTGATATTTTCTTTTGGAAAATTCGTCTTCGAAAAAACGTTATTTTCGTAAGTTGGCAATGAATGACGTCACAGAAACGATGGAGTTATTTTAATTTTGGTAACATTGCTATATTATTGGCGGCTCTATTTGTCTATGGACATTTCAAATGAATTTTATTTGACCGGCAATTTGTTTAAATTTCATGTGAAAAAATTACATAGTTCATATAGTTATTTTATTCTTTAAAATGCAGTTCCACCAAAAAATGTCATTACAAAACTTAAAAAAAAAAAAAAAAACACCTAATATGGCCGTAGTGACATAAGGGATGCAAGATCCCTTGACCTAATAATAAAAATAAAAATAAAAAATTAGGAGAGGCATGAACTTGAAAGAGGCGAAGAATGTTTGCAAAGACAGAGGAGTGTGCCGTTCTATTCTCCCTGCGGGGAAGTGACGTAATAGTTAGTTAGTTAGTTAGTAACTTTTCGCATAACAACTGTCGGGTTGTGGTCCCGTGGTTAGCGTCGCAGACTCTTAAGTCAAAGTTTCTCGGTTCGAACCCACTCTACCACAATTTGATACCTATTTCTAATAATGAGCCGCTTAGGCTCACAGAAATAGTATGAAATTGAAATATTTTTGTCAATAATAAAAACACAAATCGCTCACTCCTTTCAACAACGTCATAAATCAAAAAACTTGATTTTTAGGAGAGCGTTTTTAAAGTTTAAAAATATTGTACAATGTATTAAAAATAAATATCAAGCCACTTATTGAACTTTTTACTGTGCAACAGATCTTTTTAGGTAAAACCTGAAGGTTTTTTCTCCATTTGAAAAATATTTTGTATATTTAAAAAAAATAATTTAACAATACCATTTCTTCAAAATGCAAAAACAACACTTTCTGCCCTGTAGCGGGTAAATATTAAGTTAAAAATATGCCTCTTTTACTGGGATGTAGTACATTTTTTGGGCATTCCGAAAACGTGCACAGTATATTTAAAAAGAAAATGAAATATAATAACGAATTAGGTACGTTATGCGTTATACATATTAGGTACATCTTTTGATTGGTCTTGTGTAATGATTAGTTTTCTTCTTCTTTTTGCAGCGCGATGACCGCTCCCTGCTGGCTCAGTTCTTCTACGCGGACGAGACCCTCAACATGGTGGCAGCGGAGCTGGACTCCTTCGATGGGCGCGAGGACCCGGATCGCTGCTCCACGCTGGTCAACCAACTGCGTCACGCACAGGTAATCATCCCCATCACATCACTGTTAGTCTGTTTTCATACCTTGAAAGTATGAAACCAAATATATCACTCACTCCTTTCAAGAACGTCAGAAATCAAAAAACTTGATTTTTCAAGAGAATGTTTTTAATGTTTAAAAATATAGTAAAACTCACTTCATGACTCCCCAGTATGCAAATTTTGTATGGAGGATAACGAAACGCCAATCCACATTCTCTACAATTGTGATGCACTCTCTCACAAACGAAGTCACACGAAGGACATCTACTGGACTCCGAGAAGGTGAAGCTCTTACCACCAAGACAGGTTGTGAGTTACATGACTCATGTAGGTCTTGGCAGTGAGCTGTAATACAGAGGGAGGTCGCGATAGACCTAATATGGTCGCAGTGACATAAGGGATGTAAGATCCCTTGACCCCAACGTAAAAAAAACAAAAAAAATAAGGCAGGATGACAGAATATGCTCAGCTGATGCTAAAAATAAAATTACAATGTGCTAAGTGACAGTCAACTATGGGGGAATTGACATGACACACGAAGAAGAGCTATTACTAACCAGGTTGGTTTTTTTCTACAGGAACGGGTCCTGAACATCACGGGTCTGATCATGCACCAGCTGCTGGGGAGCGAGCAGGTGGCTCGAGGCTTCCGGGTCAAGTTCCCGGAGGATGTCCTGCAGGACAACCTTGCCGGGCAGCTCTGGTTCGGAGCCGAGGTGACTGACTCTCCTTGAACTCATTAACAATCTGACTTTATTTAATACAAAATTTTATTTCTCATTAATCGATTCGGCAGTCATTTTGTTATAATATCTATCAATTTTTAATTTAATTTTGACTTGGTAAATACAACTATTTGATAAAATAATCTATTAACCTTTTAACCGCGTTAACTTTGTTCCTGAGAGACGCCCATGCGCTGCAGTATTTCGCCGTTTTTTAAATGATTACATTTATTATGTATTAATTTAAGAAACGATTTATTTTCCTTAACAAAAGGTTCAATGGGATTCATTGTGCCCTTTGGGTACTCTATAATACACTTGTGTCACATTATTCTTGAAATATATCGTAATATGAACAAATAATATTGTAACATAATATAATATAATGTAATAATATAATGTAACATAATAATAGTGAGACAGATATAGGGCATGATTATGGCGCAGACTAATTACCGACCTCAAGAAAAATCAGGGATCTGTTCTTTTATTTATCCTTGTGATGTTACAAATTATTAGTCAGATATTTCAACAGATGCATAAGGCCAAGGATTGACGTATTATTTTATCCAAAGTTCCACACCATGAAAAAATCTGTCCAAGTTAAACTGAGGTTAGAAACTTGGAGCAAAGTAAAAACACATACGGTTATGTCAGCCGCGTATGGGGCATGTTTTGTGAAAACACATACGGTTATGCAAGCCGCATGGATCCGGTTAAGACTCTTGTTTCAATGCCTTCCCCATCATTTTCAAACACTAGATAGATTTTACCACAAAGTGACTGCCGAATCAATTAATGATATAATATTTTATATTGATATTCTCATTTTTATAGTCAAGTTGAAGTAAATACAGTGAAACCTCTATCTATCGTTCCTCGAATAATAGTTTTCCCGGATGTGTCGTTTATTTCTTCTACGCCAAATTAATTTCACACAAAAATAGATCGCATCGATCGTTTCTATCCACCATTTTACCGCATTCATCGTTTGAATTATGCTACATATTTGATATAATTTGTCTGTTTTTTTAATTTTTTTTTTAATTTTCTGAATTTTGTTACATTCGACGACAATATTTCAACATGTGGGATACATACAGACTATCGAAAGCTTGTGTGATGGATACAGCAGAAGAGGTCTGAATATCTTTGGGTTCTGTTCAACTTTGTATTTTTTTTTTTAATAAATAACTTGTATTCTTGATACTTCTACCTACTAATGGTTATGCAGATTGGGAGGACGGTATCTTTACTCGATCGTATCTCCTTGTGTATTGACTTCTTTATCCCGCATTTATTGTTTTCCCGCATTCATAGTTTATTTCAATAGGTCCCTTTAAAAACGATAGATATAGGTTTCACTGTACATATCACCGGGAGGGGAAGGTTAATGATAGCTAGCTGTAATGGGCTAATCTGAGAGTTGGTGTGTTTGGTTTGGCAGTGCCTGGCGGCCGGGTCGTCCATCATGAACCGCGAGGAGGAGTCGGCGGCCATGCGCCCGCTGGCCAAGGCGCTCACGCGCAGCCTGGAGACGGTGCGCGCCCTGCTGCGCGACCACTGCCTGCGCTGCAGCCAGCACGGCGCCGACCTGCTCTCCACCTGCAGCGAGATGCTGCGCGAGAGCCTCAAGATCTTCGACAGGTCGGTCACCAATCATATTTTAGGTCTCTCAACTCGAGATGAAACATCTGCGAGTGTAGTGTGTGTAATAATGTAATATAATATAAGAAGTATGCATTAATTTGTGCGGTTTTTTTTCTCGAAAATTAAGGCTTTATTGTGAAAAAATAGCTGTACAAAAATTAAAAGTATTTATTTATTTATTTAACTTCATGTACAGGAAAAGATATAAGTACATTGGCAAGCTTATTGGTAAAAGGCAATATCTTCAAACCAACCAAAAACAGACTAGTGATATTGGTCAAAACGTTTGATACCATATCGCTCACTCCTTTCAAGAACGTCATAAATCAAAAATCGTTAATTTTCAGTTGTCCATATTTTCAGAATGCCCAGAAAATGTACTATATTCCAGAAAAAGCGGCATATTTTTAACTTAATATTTACCCGCTACAGGGCAGAAAGTGTTGTTTTTGCATTTTGAAAAAAGATATTGTTTAAATACTTTTTTAAATATACTAAATATTTTTCGAATGTAGAAAAAACCTTCAGGTTTTACCTAAAAAGATCTGTTGCACTGTAAAAAGTTTAACAAGTGGCTTGACATTTATTTTTAATACATTGTATTATATTTTTAAGTTTTAAAAACGTTCTCCTGAAAAATCAAGTTTTTTGATTTATGACGTTCTTGAAAGGAGTGAGCGATATGTATAGCTGTTTGCAATCAGAGGGTAGGTGGTACTTGAACGTTTAAAAAAAAACTTAAATTACAAGTTTATGATAAAGAGGAAGGCAAAGGAGAATTGTATTGGAATAAAGTATTGTCCACGGGAAAAGAGGACATTTTCCCATCTTTCTGGCAGTTTGTGGATTCCATCCCAAAAGAACTTCTCCGGCTTGGTGGCCAAGAATGGATCTAACCAATTTTTGGTAACCTGTTCTGAAGTGAAGCGTATTCTGGTGAGGACATTCTACATTGATCTGAACAAGTAGTTATCAGAAGGGGCCATGTCTGGGCCATAAGGCGGGTGAGGTAGAACTTCCCACCTACTGTTTTCCAAATCGTTTTTAACCGGTCTTGCAACATGTGGCCGAATCGGCGTTCGACGCCTCTTGGCTTCAATTCAAATGGCACCCAATTTCCAAGCTTTTGGAGGAATCCCAATGATTTCAAACGCCTGGAAATGGTTGCTTGATCTACTCCCAATGATTTTGCAAGTTCTTCTTGCGTTTGGCACGCATCTTCATCGAGCAATGCCTCTAATTCTTCATCTTCAAACTTTTTTGGCTGTCCGGGTTGTTCTTCGTCTTCTAAGTGGAAATTGCCACTTTTAAACCGTGCAAACCACTTCTGGCACGTTCGATCAGCTAAAGCATGGTCACCGTAAACATCCACTAAAATACGATGACTTTCGGTTGCAATTTTCTTCATGTTAAAGTAATGAAGAAGAACTCCCCGCCAAAACACTTTATCTGGCAAAAAGTTCGACATTTTCAAATGAATTGAAAAAAATAATTGTTTGCGCTTCAACCACATGACATATACTGAAAAAAACGCGCAATGACAGTGGCTTTCAAATGAATATAGTCACGGATGAACATGACGCAAAATAATATTGTACTAGTAACTCCCACTCTTAGAAAACCGCACGAATGAATGCATACTCTCAATACATCTGCGAGTACAGTGGGTGTAAATGCACTTTAGTACAGTGTGTCTAATTGCACTTTAATAACAAATTTACACACAAATTTCTCAACTAATGGTGCCACAATCAGCCATACTTCCAAATCCATTTAAAATGTTATTCGCCTGTGAAAGGGAACCGGAGAAAATATCTAATTTATTTTGATATATCGCTCACTCCTTTCAAGAACGTCATAAATAAAAAATCGTGAATTTTGAGTTGTTCATGTTATTCGGAATGCCCAGAAAATGTACTATATCCCAGCAAAAGAGGCATATTTTTAACTTAATATTTACCCGCTACAGGGCAGAAAATGTTGTTTTTGCATTTTGATGAAAAGGTAGTGTTTAATAATTTTTTTAAATATGCTAAATATTTTTCAAATGGAGAAAAAACCTTCAGGTTTTACCTAAAAAGATCTGTTGCACAGTAAAAAGTTCAATAAGTGGCTTGATGTTTATTTTTAATACATTGTGATTTCTTTTTAAACTTTAAAAACGTTCTCCTGAAAAATCAAGTTTTTTGATTTATGACGTTTTTGAAAGGAGTGAGCGATATAGCCCTCAATTCACTCCAGTGTTCAATTGAATAATTTGAAAAAAAAAACATTGTCAACCTTTTATTTCCATTTTAGGCTCTTTGCTGAATTTGAGCTGTGTTATGTGAGCGCCATGGTGCCCGTGAAGTCCCCCCGCGAGTTCGAAGTCCAGCAGCACATCTGCGTGCTCTTCTCGGAGACCCTGCAGCGGGCGCGGAGGATAGGACTCCTCAACCAGGATCAGGTAACACCATAAATACTTCTTCTTGGTCTTCTTGGTGTTCAGGCCTTGTGGCCTGTTTTTAAGAGGGATTTACCTCCTGCGATGTCGATTCCCAGCTGTCGATCATCTCTTGGGCGGTCTGTCCGGATGAAGAGATGTCAATCTCGCTGCAGGGTTTAAGACTGATTGCAGCCTAGTTATTTTATTGCTTGGTAGACGTGTGTACTCATATATTCTTCTTCAAACCCCTGTTCGCACCCTATGGTGCATAGGGTACTGCATCATATAAACACGGTGTTATCTTGATCATAAACACATGAAGGAAAAGTGATCAGCCCTCCGCTTCATGTACCAGTCTAGGGTAATATAGAATAAACATTGGAGTGAAAAATCACTTATATTTATTTGAGCCTCCCCCTGGGAACCGAACCCAGGACCTCCAGTATGGAAGCCGAACGTGCTGACCATTACACTATGGAGGCGTACTCTTATATACTGTTACAGTAAACGACTCATGGCATGTATGTTCTTAACATGGCATGTATGTTCTCAACATAGCATGTAGGTTCTCAACATGGCGCGTATGTTCTCAACATGGCATTTATGTTCTCAACATGGCATGTAGGTTCTCAACATGGCACGTATGTTCTCAACATGGCAAGTAGGTTCTCAACATGGCACGTGTGTTCTCAACATGGCATTTATGTTCTCAACATGGCGTGTAGGTTCTCAACATGGCATGTATGTTCTCAACAATAATGCTCTTGTAGGTGGACGACTACGATCCGGCGCTGATGTTTGCCATCCCTCGCCTGGCTATCGTGAGTGGACTCCTCATATTCTCCAATGGACCGCTCAGTATAGACAAGCATCCGGGTAAGTGCACTTCTAGCCTTTGAAATTATCATACCAGCTATGCACATCAAATATCTTCAAATTACAAATTACTTCAAGTTCTAATTACATTTCTTGGTGGAACTGCATTTTAAAGAATTAAATATGTAATTTTTTCACATGAATTTTATTTGACCAACCGGGTTTCGTCGTAACCGACATCGTCAGACTGGTGTCTGTCTGATGATGTCAGTTAAAAACCCGAAACGACGAAACCCGGTTGCTGGTCAAATAAAATTCACGTGGAAAAAATTACATAGTTGTTATTTTAATTTATACTGTAAAATGGAAAAATAAATTGTTTGAAATGAAAATGCAATAAGAAGGCGAAACAATTGTCACAATTTTTTTTGTTTTTTATAATAAAATACAATTTAGTAGACTCTAAAAATCAGTGGTTGATTTTAACATTTAACCGGATCCACGCGGCTCGCATAACCGTATGTGTTTTTACAAGACATGCCCCATACGCGGCTGACATAAGCGTTTGTGTTTTCACTTTGCTCCAAGTTTCGAACCTCAGTTCAACTTGGAGGGATTTTTTCATGGTGTGGAACTTTGGATAAAATAATACGTCAATCCTTGGCCTTATGACATCTGTTGAAATATCTGACTAATAATTTGTAACATCACAAGGATAAATAAAACAACAGATCCCTGATTTTTCTTGCGGTCGGTAATTAGTCCGCGCCATAATCATGCCCTATATCTGTCTCACTCTCGACGCTACGCATCGCCAGTGGGTAAGAGTGACACACGATGCGTGCTTTGATTTATTTATGTTACGATCTAATTTGTTTATATTACGATATATTTCAAGAATAATGTGACACACGTGTATTATAGAGTACCAAAAAGGCACAATGAATCCCATTGAACGTTTTTGTTTAGGAAAATAAATCGTTTCATAACTAAATACATGATAAAAGTAGTAATTTAAAAAACGGCGAAATACCGCCGCGCACGGGCGTCTCTCAGGAACAAAGTTAACGCGTTTAAAAGGTTAATATATATATCAATATTATTGCTTAACACATTGTGTACGGTGTGCACATATTTGTGCGTTTCAGAAACCTTGTGTGGTGGCGGGGTGCACATTTTTGTGCATTTCGGCTACCTTCAATTTAGTATACAAAAAACACGTCATAAACTTCTAATCTCTTGGCCTTTTTGCTTTTGTTGTGTAGTGGATAGATGTCGTTGTAATATAAAAAATAATACTCATATTTACTGGTTCAAAACATAGCTAATGGTCGTAATCTGTTTTGAAGGAAATGTTACAAATTAACTTTAAACAATGGATACAGACCGTGCGTTTTTTTCTTTGTCCTAAAATGAAATCAAATACAAAGATCATTGTCCTTTACTTAAGTCGGCAGTTGGTACTTACGAAGCAATAAACGCGTGTGGGGAAAGCCCATAAATCATTTTTTATTCGCAGATTTTGAGTTTTCGGCGGTTGTTAAACTGTGTTGTTATTTTCTAATATTTTATTAGTGTTTTTAACATTTTTTTTACTTTTGTGATTTGTGGACTAACACGATTTTATTTTGAGACGTTAGAGACCATTTAACCGTTTTTGTATTGTTTTCGAGTTCAACCTCAGAGCATTCTTGTATTATAATAAAACAGCTGTCTAATGTCGCCCGCCTCAAGATACAGTTTTATCAAAACATTGCCGTAACTAATGTGTTAACACTTTATTCTATGTACACAAATAAAATCCAAACATCAGAGGCATTAAGGGCTTGCCAATGTCGTCCCAGAGAGCCGTGTTGTAATATGGTTTTTAACAAAAATGCCGAACCGTCTTCTAGTGGAACGGAAGGTCTCCTGACGACTGTCAACAGTCCGCCTTCTCCTGAGGAGTGCAATGTGGTTTCCTCCCAGCAATGAGCAAATGCTGACAAGCTCCTGATTGGCCCATTATTCAAATAAAAACATTTATTTATTTTTAAATAATGTTTTACTTTATCAAAATTAAACACTTGAATATACCACTTTATCAAGTTTTATTTTTATTTACGACTTGTTTCGAAAACGACACTTGTTTTCATCTTCTGGTACAAATGTTTTAATTTGTACCGGAAGATGAAAACAACTGTCGTTTTCGAAACTAGTCGTAAATAAAAATAAAACTCGATAAAGTGGTATATTCAAGTGTTTAATTTTAATAAAATAATAATGTCAATCCACAAAGTTAATGCCGAATCAATAAACAATATAATGTTTTACTTAGTAAATGCCAAATCACTTAGAATCAATTAATGATATTACTTAGAATCAATTAATGAAATCATATTTATTTAGTTAGAAGAAACAAAAATCCACTTCATGATCTATAAACCTTGTACATAATAAGCGAGGTAAATAATAAATGCAAATCCCGTCTTTAAAAAAATAAAATATGGTTTTGAACCCGCAGACCAAATGTCGGACATGTTCCGGCCCTTCCGCACGCTGCTGCACAAGATCCGGCAGCTGCTGTGGACCCTGGACCGGCGGGAGCTATACCTGCTGGAGAAGCTGCTCTGCACCAACGAGGACATCGCCAATATCCGCTCCAACGTGGACGCCGCCAACACCGATGGTAAGTTTGTATATTGAAAATATGCCAAGCTGTTGAATAAGACAACCCGAGCTGTTGAAAATGGCGTTGAATCGATTCATTGCAGTCTTGACATGAACTCTGCTGCCGCCACTATATTCTCTTTGCTAAGGCCAGATGTGTCTTATTAGGTTAAACCGTATCTGCTCCCTACGTGGAGCATATGGAGTCTACAAAGTATCTCCAGGCTTTTCTGTCGGCTGCCAGCTCCCTTACATCCTCCAAAATCAGTTACGCGTCCTGAAGTTCAGACCAGAGCTGCCGACGAATTGTCAGCAGTGGTCATGTAAAGGAGGCATGCTTGATGGCGGCTCTCGGAAGGCATTCAATTCAATTCAATTTATTTATTTAAATTAATATATACATTACAAACTATAAAAAATTTAAATGGTATGCATTAAAAATACATTAAAATAAAATATATGCAAGAACTATTGCTAAAGGTGTAGAGGAATCCCGCTTCGGAAAACTCCTTCAAACACATGAAACAGATCAATATCCAATGAGATATTGTTCAACATAGCAGTAGCTCTTCCTACAGGCATCACCATCGGCAGGTTGGTCCTGTGTATAGGAATGTGAAACAATCTATGCCGACGCTGTCTTAGGTAACTATCGGGAACATACAGATCAATGTACCGGATAATTTCAGGATTATCGATCATACCGCGCAACAAACAAATACACATTCCTTCTAGTCTCTAAACTATTGTAGCCAAGCATACCCTGGAGAAACTCGATCGGAGTTTCTCCAGGGTATGCTTGGCTAGGGTATGCTTGGGTAAAGCCAAGGATAATAGCCGTACTCTCTCATGTAGAGATACCTCAGAAACTTTTTTTGGACTTTCTCTACCATAAGAGAGTACTTAAGCTCGTGTGGCCCCCAAATCATCAAGCCTCTCTCGAGTCTACTTCGCACCAAGGAGTTATAAAGAGTTCTCAGCACGCGGGTATTTTGGAAAACCCTGGCAGTACGCAGAACAAATCCTAGCATTTTCAATGCATTACCATTGACCGCCTCTATATGATGGTGAAATGTCAGGGTGCTCACAAACCTAACGCCCAGATCCCTAACATTCGACGCTCGCATCAGATTTTGGTCGTTCATTTTGTAGCGATAAAATAGAGTTTTTTGCGGAGTGCATGGCCAGGCCAACTGAATAACCTATATCGAGGTTTTACTGTACTCATTTGTTGATGACAATACCAAATTCCAATTTGAATCCAGGTTCCCTGGCCATGAAGATCGACAGCGACTGTTACCCGGACATTTCCGAGTTTGTGACCCGGTTCTATTCGGACAATGCGCACTGCAAGGACATGCTGAGCCAGATGGTCGGCTGCGAGTGGGGGGGGCCGCACTCGGAGGACTCTGCCCAGCACGACTCGCAAGCCAGGGACAGCGCACTCAGGTGTGTATTGTAAAATGTCACATATGGTTTTTTTTTCTTTCTTTATTTTAAATTCTTTTACAATTCACAATATATTATAATAACTAGTACAAAAAATATATAATTTAGTTTTAATTTTTTTAAATATATTTACATTTTTAAGTATAACATAATACATTTGAAACATTTATACAAATGGAAAACTTTTATATTTCGATTCGCTGTGCCTCTCCAAAAAAGAGACTGAGCTCTTGTGCTTGGAGAGGGACTTACACTTGTGGTGTAATGTTATATAATAAATGGTATAATAGTCTTTTTTTATATTTTTTCAAAATTTATTTTAATGGCAAAATATAATATTTATAAAAAAAAAAAATATTTGCAAAAAAATATCCCACATAGCCTCTGTGTGGGTATATATTATATTTTAGGTTATAGTAAAGGGCACTGTAATTTTGTATACAATTTCTGATTTTGTTTGACGAATAATGGTCATCTTATTTTTATTTTCAGTGCAAGATTAAGCAACAACTCTGACTATCCGGAGAACTTGGAGGTCTCGTCACCCGCGCACAATGACTCCCCCACCGAGACACGCGCCGAAAACACTCCGAGTGAAGAGCGAGTCATCACCGAACGTCTCTTCGGCAGGATCTCTCAAGACAGTCAACTCGGAGACCGGACCGTCCTGCGGGAGACCTCTGTAGACCCGGAAACCAACGAAAGCAAAGACGTGTTCCACTCGAGAAAAGAAGACATCATCAGGTTAAACGTGCAAGCTCCGGAGAATGAGGACGCGATTGAAAAAGAAGTTGAAATAGTGCAAGAACACTTGAATATCTTAGTCAAGGCCGAAAGACGGAATTCTAATTTATCTCACGCCAGCAGCAGGAAGTCCAGTCGGAACGAGAGCATCTCCGGTCCGCACGACTTCATAGTCAGGAACCTCTCCAGCAATGCTCTGTCCATGTTCGATCCGCTCGCCGCGGCCAGCACCAGCACAGTAAACATCAACCCCACCCTCACGGAGAACCACGTCCTCATCCCAGATCAAGTTCTGGTCTCCAATCTCTCAGACCAAGTGTCGGAGATCGCCGACAAGCTGTCCAGCATCACTTACGGAGACATCCAGGACAACCCGATGGAAGGAAGAAATTTCTCACTCATCGACACTTCCATGAGCAATCTCTTGCAAGATCAGTCGGCGCAGATATACTCCTTCTCTTCAAACGACGTATCGAGCTTGGTCAACGATTCCGAATTTCAGAATGCCAGAAATAGCGTCACGTATTCCCCGTCAAGAAGCGATAAAGTCCTCTCGCAGTTGAACAATCTGCCTTCCACTAGCCACGGGTACCTCATCCCAAACGCCATGAGCCAAGAACCCGCCATCCTCTCCACCCTGTCGGGCAATAACCCCGCCTTATACGAAGACGAAATGTTTCTAAACCCCATCAACAATCCCATGATGATAAGTCAACAGTCGGCCGTGCTAGAGAGCGAACTCTTCGGCGATTCCATCTCGGTCGCCAACGCCAATCTGAGCTCTCTTCTCCTCACCAACGAAGAGTTCCACAACCGTTTCCTCGCCCAGAACGCTTCCCCGGACGTTTCTGCCAATTACGACGACGCCAGCTTCTACTCGGTTATCGATGAAACCGTCGCGACAGAAAAATTGGCAGGGGAAGCTGCCGCCCGGCAGAGGACAAAATTCTTGATCGGATATGATAGTGACAATAACGAAAACACTCCCGGAGATTCTGGGATCTGTACGGAGAATACGAGCTTAGATCGGACGCCCGATTCCGAAGTCAAAGACATTCAAGCAGATAAAAGTAAACCGGCAAAATTAGAATCCAAATGTCCATCCGCTCAACTCGGTAGCGATGCGGAGAGATTAGACCAATCTTGCGGACATTTCATGGATCAGAATCGTATCTTGTCAAACGACAACCAAAGACTGAATAGTGACAATAAAGACAGGAGAAATTCTCTAACGTCCAACGACGCGGTATCGGAACAAGGGCTGATCGGATCCTTGCGGATCAATTATTCCGAGAGCTCCGGAAACCTGCAGAAGAATGACGCCGGACCTTCTCACGATATGATGCGTGGTCTGGAGTTTGTTCCCGTGGCGGAAACGAGCGTAAACGAAGCGAAACCCCCTGCAGAAGAGGCGGCCAGACTCTCGCAAACATGTGATAATAATTTGTGTTCAAATCCTTCAGTTTCCGAGGTAATGCCGAGTCCGGACGTTGATTCTCGGACGTCTGACGATTCCTCGAGTTCTAGTGTTAAGATTGAAAATTGTGATAATAATATTAGTGGTTCCGAAGACGCAAGGACAGCAACCGGTGAAAATAGAAATCCCAGCGCCGCCTCCGCGGCCAGCCAGGGCTCGGAGACCAGCGTGCTGCAGCGGCGCAAGGTCCGCAAGTCCTCCAGCCCCAAGAGCAAGAAGTCCCGCTCCCGGGGCTCCAGGGAGTCGAGGATCTGGTCTCCGGGGAGGTTCGTCCTCGAGAACAGGTCGCGCCGGGAGCAGCGGAGCCCGATGCGGCTGAACCTGGACCAGTTGGTCGATGACGGGTGAGTTTTACATTTTTCCGCCTAAAACAATCAAAGACTCTTCATATCATTCATCATTTACTTTGTGTAATCCTTTATTTATATAAAAAATATCCCATCTTTTTGTTTGTTTGTTTGAACTTGATGCATTGCTATATAGCTCACTCAAATTTGATTTTTCAGTAGAACGTTTTTTATGTTTAAAAATATAATAAAATGTATTAAAAATAAATATCAAGCCACTTATTGAACTTTTTACTGTGCAACAGATC
Source organism: Brachycentrus maculatus (assembly GCF_059751285.1). Taxonomy (NCBI): domain Eukaryota; kingdom Metazoa; phylum Arthropoda; class Insecta; order Trichoptera; family Brachycentridae; genus Brachycentrus; species Brachycentrus maculatus. The sequence continues at coordinate 1,287,464 of NW_028281123.1, read as the reverse complement.
TTTTTAGGTAAAACCTGAAGGTTTTTTTCTCCATTTGAAAAATATTTAGTTTATTAAAAAAAATAATTAAACAATACCTTTTCTTCAAAATGCAAAAACAACACATTCTGCCCTGTAACGGGTGAATATTAAGTTAAAAATATGCTGCTTTTGCTGGAATATAGTACATTTTCTGGGCATTCCGAAAGCATGCACAACTGAAAATTGACAATTTTTTTATTTATGACGTTCTTGGAAGGAGTGAGCGATCTGTACAATACTTTTTGGCGCTCCACTAAAAGTAAGCAAATAGAACGCTTATAAGCGTCTCCCGCTCTGTACCAACAGTATGAAAACGGCGCTTTTAATCATTTACCGCAAACAACCTAATTCCCATCTTTACAATATTTTTTGCCGTCTCGCGCTCTACCAAAATTAAGCAAACAGAACGCTTATAAGCGCCTCCCGCTCTTTACCAACAGTATGTAAAAGGCGCTTTTAATCATTTACCGCAAACAACCTAATTCCCATCTGCACAATATTTTTTGGCGTCTCTTGCGCTCTACCAGAAGTAAGCTAATATTGTAGAACGCTTATAAGCGTCTCTTGCTCTCTAACAGTATGTAAAAGACGCTTTTAATCATTTACCGCAAACAACCTAATTCCCATCTGCACAATATTTTTTGGCGTCTCTTGCGCTCTACCAGAAGTAAGCTAATATTGTAGAACGCTTATAAGCGTCTCTTGCTCTCTAACAGTATGTAAAAGACGCTTTTAATCATTTACCGCAAACAACCTAATTCCCATCTGCACAATATTTTTTGGCATCTCTCGCGCTCTACAAAATGTAAGAAAAAAAAAATAAATGATGGACGTGGGTTTTGGCATTGCAGGGTGAATCCCGACTGGCAGTCTTGGCAGTCCAGTGCCACCTCATCCTTCCACTCGGAGTGTGCTGACGATGAGGAGATTGCACTCGCGCTGCAGGCCCAGGAGCTCGCGTCCCGACATCACACCCGGGCCAAGTTCAGGTATCACCGATCAAACATTGCACAGTCAGCCCTTTGAGTAGGGTTGCCAACCTTCCTGCTGCTGTTACCCTGGCGTTTAGAACATGGTGGTGGATGGTATACACTAGTTTGTGGTAACTTACATGCCCCGCTGACAGCGGTAGCCACTTTGAAAGCATTGGTAATCATTTTTATCTTTGATCGCGGAAAGCATTGGTAATCATTTTTATCTTTGATTGCGGAAAGCATTGGTAATCATTTTTATCTTTGATCGCGGAAAGCATTGGTAATCATTTTTATCTTTGATCGCGGAAAGCATTGGTAATCATTTTTATCTTTGATCGCGGAAAGCATTGGTAATCATTTTTATCTTTGATCGCGGAAAGCATTGGTAATAATTTTTATCTTTGATTGCGGAAAGCATTGGTAATCATTTTTATCTTTGCACGATTGATGAACTACCGATATAAGAATTGTTGTTATTATGGACTTTAAAAAAAACAGATCTAATTATACCATATGTTTATATATAGTCCGCCTCCGTAGTGTAATGGTCAGCACGCTCGGCTACCGTTCTGGAGGTCCCTGTTCGATTCCCAGGGGGAGTCAAATAAATATTTGTGATTTTTTCACTCTTATATTTATTCAATATTACCCTGGACTGGTACCTGAAGCGGAGGGCTGATCACCTTTCCTTGGCGTGTTAACGATCAAGATAACACTATGTTTATATAATGCAGTGCCCTATGCACCATTGGGGTGCGGATAAGGGTTTGAATTGAAAATTGATTTGAATGTGTTTATAGCAGAGGCGTGCATTCCATATAGACATAAGAGCAGTGCCTACCATGGATTACTCGCTTTCCATATAGAAACACGAGCAGTGCCTACTATGCCTTATCCTTACCCAACCCTACTGCCTACACTGATTAAAAACTCTACACGCCACTGATTTATACATAGTATATACTTATTGTTAAAAAAAAAATTCTGTTAACACACTAAGGAATCACACTATTGACGCTCAAAGAAGGGAAAGGTATTTTTACCTTCTGCGCCAGCCTTATTTCAAAGGCAGAAAATAATGAATTACTTAATGTTTTTATATGAATATTACGTAGCAATCTCTTTGTTAAGGTCTTAACTATACACATAATTATCAAATCCCGTCGGCAGTGGTCCACAGGCGTAAAAAACATGAATCCAAAATGTGTTAATATGATGTTCAATTAAATACTTCTTTCGTTAAAAGGTCATCTGCCCCAATGGTCCCTGAACCGCAGATTCTTCAATTAACACACTATCTGCGGGCGGATTCGCGCTCATAATAGAGATAAACGTCTCTGAAATGAAGTGATAACATTTAATTATACTGTATACATTGATATGAGATCAAAAGATGCCGCAAAAGTCATGCGTAAAAATAACTTACACGCAATTTACGACGAGTCGAGTGAAACGGTAAAATTACCCTTCCCGCAAATAACACCGAACTTGTATATGTAATATTTTTTATTTACTTCCTCCAGGTCAAGCGAAGACCTGATTCACCGCCTGTTTGTCTGCATCGCCGGCGTAGCCGACCAGCTCCAGACGAACTTCGCCACCGACCTCCGCAACATCCTCAAGTCGGTCTTCCTCATGAACCAAACCCAGGAGACGGAGCCCGAACCGGAACCCGAGCACCCGACCGAGGAGACTCCCCCCCAAAACCCATCCAGAAAAGAAAGAAACCCGTCGGACATCGAATACCAGGTGTCAGAGTCTGAAGTCTTGACGAATGGCGACTCATTCGACAGTATCTATTCAGCTGAAGAAGTCTACGCTGATAATAGTCCATCTTCCAGAAGATCCCAGCGCAGTTTGACGCTCGAAGGCGCTTCGAATGTTGATGAAAACGCGCAAAACGATCTCAACGAACAACGCAATTCTAAGCCATCGCGTCACGATTCAGACCGATCATTAACCTCGCGAAATTCAGACACATCCGCTAGCCCTGGAAACAATGGCAGCCCACGGTCCATAAACCGAATCAGCACCAATTCCCGGAGTTCTTCCACGACTTCGTCAGACTCCAATAGAAATCCGGCAGGGAGGAACTATTACGACCCGGAGAGTCTGGATTCCGATCCGAGGATAGCAGAGCCCGGAAGGGTCCGGACTAGGAACGGCAGGGTCAGCAGCGGCGAGGGGATGATGAACGAGGATTCCGGAAGGGGGCAGAGGTCGCAGTCGGCTAGCGGAGTGGAGAGGGCCCCGGAATGGGTGCCCGACATTGCGGCTCCAGACTGCATGCGCTGCGGATCCCACTTTACAGCGTTTAGGAGAAGGCATCACTGCAGGAATTGTGGTAAGGAAAAAATAAAACATCTTAGATTATTTTTTGTTGCGGTGCTTCTTGCTAGTAGCATTGAAGATGATTTTAATACACCCATACCTCGCTTTACGGCCTAGATACATTCCACAAAACTTGGCCGCAAAGCGAAAAGCCGTGTAAGGAATCAATCATTCTAATAAAAATTCAGTGTGACTTGTTCTAAATTTGTTAACTTTTAACCGGGCGGTCCGCTGTCCAATTACGCAACTTGTAACGGGCGCGAATACTGATTCACTTCCATGTCTTAAATTCATGTCGAGACATGTATGGATGACTAACAACTAATACCTTTGTTGTTCAAAAAATATACGTCCATATATATAATATAATAAACATATATTTCAAGGACGTATTCATATGTCCTACCTGTACCCGATATTGTTTACGTTTGACGTATTTATGCGTCCCGCCCGGTTAACAGGTTAAATATGTAACATGGTTTATCCTTCAAAATGCATTTTATCTTTTTATTTCATTAAAATCAAAAATATATACATAAGTACAAACAATTGTACATAAAATAATAACCAGCCCCAAAAACCAACAATAATCTATGAACTAAAACTAAATAACTTCATGTAACATAAAATATGTGTATATATATGTATATCGTAGTCGTATAGGAAAAATCGACTAACAAAACGTAAAATGTGGAGGAGTGCCATTCAAATCACTTTTGCTTGGCAACAAATGCAGTTAGTCATTTTTAACAAGTCAATATATTATGCATCCAAGTTCAAAATCGCTTTGGATTTTTCAGGGCAATATTAAGCCAGTAAGATATTATGGGTTCTTAGTTGAACACCAACTTAATTTAACAGAAGGGAAGCAAGATGAAAGCGGATTACTTTTAACACAAATTTATTCAGTTCTAGAAAATTACAGTCAAGAAATATTTAAGAATAATCGCGTGATTCTAATGTGAGAACAGTTGGAGGACGTGTCGATCACTGGACGGGCGGTGACGGAATGTGACGTTCTGGTTCCTGTTCGGCACGAGCTCGGTTTGGGTGTTCGATTATGCTCGTTCATTCGATTGTCGAGTTGCCACAGCGTGTTCGATTATGCTCGTTCATTCAATTGTTGTGGGTTGCCACAATATCAAATAGTTAAGAGTCAAGTTTTTGTTAAAAAATGCACTCAGTCACTTTCTCCCGTATGACTACGATATATACATACATAGTTTTTTTTAAATGGCTTTAATCTGAAGACGATAAAGAAATGGTTAACTGCAGATCACTGCCGTCATCATTTTTCGCCTCCATATCGCATGACAATGGCATAGTTATTAAAGAGACATTCAAATACGTGTCCCCAGGCAAGGTGTTCTGCGCCTCGTGTAGCTCCAACTGCATCCCCCTCCCGCGCTTCGGGCAACACAAGCCCGTGCGCGTGTGCGAGGAGTGCTACCAGGCGGCCCGGCGCCCCCACGCGCACAGGTGAGCCGCGCACCGGTGAGCCACACCCGCTCCGCCTGCGGCTTCCGCGGCCGCGCCGCGTAAGGCGCCGCATCAAGTAATACAGCGATTCTTGGTTCAAAAGTTTGCATATGAGGATGTGTTGAAATGTTTGATGACCTGATAAATTATTTATTGTAACTGCAGACAGTTGGTAGAATTCCACATTGAATTGTTGGGTAATATATCCAAGATAAAACAAGGTTTGTTGGATTGAATTCTACATTTATTTATGTAAATGTTAATATGTGACGCGTTTTGTCTTCTTAGGACATTATCAAATACTGACGTGTCACATATTGACATATACATAAATAAATGTAGAATCCAATCCAACAAACCTTGCTTTATTTTGGATATATTACCCAACAATTCTACCTGATAAATGATGAAATGAGAATTCATTGAAATTTTTTCATCTCTGACAAAAGTTCACATATGAGGATTGGTTGAAAAGCTTGTTTACATATGAGGATTGGTTGAAAAGTTTACGCCCTCTGAGAAAAGTTTACATACAAGAGTTGATTGAACAGTTTACACATCGCTCACTCCTTTCAACATATAATGTGATAATGTCATATATCAAAAATTGTCAATTTTCAGTTGAGCATGTTTTCGGAATGCCCAGAAAATTTACTATATCCCAGCAAAAGCGGCATATTTTTAACTTAATATTTTCCCGCTACAGGGCAGAAAGTGTGTTTTTGCATTTGAAGAAACGGTATTGTTTAATTATTTTTTTAAATGTACTAAATATTTTTCAAATGGAGAAAAAACAGTCAGGTTTTACATAAAAAGTTCTGTTGCACAGTAAAAAGTTCAATAAGTGGCTTGATATTTATTTTTAATATATTCTATTATATTTTTAAACTTTAAAAACGATCTCCTGAAAAGTTTTTTGATATATGACGTTGTTGAAAGGAGTGAGTGATGTGTTTACATGTATTATTATTTTTCATTATAATATTCTTGAATATTAAAATATACTTCCAATTAAAATTCAAAGCCAGCTTTATAAAATAATTTGTTAAGGTCTTTGAAATACAATCAGAGTCCATTATTTAAAACTTGGATAAGTCATAATTCATAAATTTTGCCATTTCAAGGTCCCAATAGAAATTTTTCATTATAAATTGAACCAAATATCCATAAAGCAATAAAGAAAGATCAAATTGTCCACAGTAATAACTAATCAAAACTGGTCATTACATTTTTGTATCAAGTTCAAATATTTTCAAAGTTATTGAAATATGCACAGTCAAAATAATCCTGAATTACCCTGATGCGGTGCCCTATGCACCGTCGCTTGCGGTTGAGGTATGAAGAAGAAGAATAATAATTTAGCATTAAATATTGAAATTGTGCCCACAGAAAATTTATGATATCAAGCACGAATTTGCAAACAGACTGTATTCCACTCATTTTAACATCAATAAAAAAAAATTAATTGTATTTTAATAGATTTATATTATCCACTGACACTTCGTGATGGAATTGCATTTTTAATTTATTATTAGATTAAAACCAATATTTTTAGCTTTTCCACTTTTTTTATTTGACCAGCGACCGGGTTTCGTCGTTACCGACATCATCAGACTGGTGAGAGGCTATACACAATGTTATGTTATATATAAAAGAAGGCAGGAGTTGATAACCATGATTTGATATCAGTTTATTGAAATATATGAAATTAATTTATATGAAATTAATGATTTATATGAAATTAATTTCTCAATAAAATTATATCAAATCATGGTTATCAACTCCTGCCTTCTTTTATATATAACATAACAATGTGTATAGCCTCTCACCAGTCTGATGATGTATGTGGGTAACGACGAAACCCGGTCGCTGGTCAAATAAAAAAAGTGGAAAAGCTAAAAATATTGGTTTTAATCTAATAATAAATTAATTGTATTTTTCTTTTAACTTATACAGTCATATCAATTTTCAGATATAGCTATATAAAAAAAACTGGTATTGCAAAAAACGTGCTTTTCGTGACAAAAAATGTCTTAACACCTCAAAATGATAGTGAAACCCCTATTTTATGTAAGGAACTGAAAGAAAAAACCTTAATGGAAGGAAAATTTAAAATTGTCGCTTATTGACCATGATAAAAAAATAATAAAAAGTTTTAAAAATTTAAAAAAAAAACACTCACTCCCCAAATACAGTTTTTTTCCGCAGAAACTCACTGCTGGACAGATTTAAATGTCTTCCAGTTTTTCGCACAGTGCTAACTCATTGTCAAGCGCATATAATTACATATTTTGAATATTTTCAACGTAAATCGCTGGGAAAAAATGTAAAATCGAGTAATAAATGTACTAAAATGTATCGTGACTGAAATAATGACTCAAAATTGTCAGGAAAACGTTTATTCCGGGTTTCACTACATATAACATTTTGCACACTCCTTTTAAAGTGACTGCTCTTCATATAGCTCATATTGTAATATGTTTTGAATATTGAAAGCATTAACTTTGTGGATAATATTGATATATTATTTCGAGAAATAAAAATACTTTGTGTTCTGATCCACTCACATTTTTATTAACCAACTAGTTTCGGCAACAACCTGTTGCCCTCTTCAGGGTTACATTTATTACATTACATGGTTACAGTAATAAATGTAACCCTGAAGAGGGCAACAGGTTGTTGCCGAAACTAGTTGGTTAATAAAAATGTGAGTGGATCAGAACACAAAGTATTTTTATTTCTCGAAGTAATACATATTGTAATACTCCGGTAATCTTTTGATGAACAGTCATTTTTGGATGTGATCTTCCGGCGCTTTTTAAAAAAATATATCTTGATGCTTAAGAGAAGCTTGTTGTATGTCAGATATTTATTTGTAAACTATTTTTATCCTTATGTTTACCTAGTTAAAGCTGCAACAATGACAATTGTATGTATATACGTATGTAATATTACTCAGTAACTTAATAACTGCATATATTTTTGTAAACCAAGTGATGTTTTAGTTTGTTTTCAAATACGAAAAAAACTTGGATATGTGTAAATTATCCTGAACATACTATAGATACAACATTTTGAGTGTGTCCAAATACTTGTTCACAAAATCTGGATTATCTCCAATTACAGGAGTTATTTTCATATTATTTTTTGACATCTCATCAAAGATGAAGAAGAATATGGAAGTCTGGGCATTTACGGGGCTGACGACCGTCATCGCCTGGTTTCGTCATCGTCATCGGTTGGTTTCTTCTTTAAGAATTAAAGTTAAATTATCTGGTCAAATTATAAGCTTAAATAATAAAAATGAATATGGTATTTTCTGGCGTTTCTCATGTGTGTGATTATAATCCAGGATTCGGACCTCACATACTAATATAAGAGTTTCTGCTTAGTAAAAAAGCTTCTTTACATCTCACCAATAGATGTCTAGTGAAGTTCTAGTGATTCAAGAACAAGGTTTCTAAATTGGTTCATATATATAGAACTTCCAAGAATTTGAGTAGTGTGGTTGTCAATAATGGGTAGAATTGGTGAATGTTACACGTGTGTAAAGTGATCACTTAAACCAGCCGATGACGGTCGTCAGCCCCGTAAATGCCCAGACTTCCATATTCTTCTTCATCTTTGATGAGATGTCAAAAAATAATACTATAGATACGTTGAAAACTGACAGAATTATATTTGAATGCATTAAATAATCGATAATAGTATAATTGTGTTGTAAAATCGACTCACATATAAATACAGCAAATGTTTTGTAAAATCACATTATTGACTCGTAAATACAATCAACTGCTAAAACCTTTGAATGCATTAAAAAAGCATTTTCATCACAGCTTCAATGCATTGTAAAATCAATCAAATATGATATTTTTCACCCATAAACAAAATATACTAATATAACCATTGAATGCATTAAAAAAACAATTTTATTACAGCTTGAGTGCATTGTAAAATAATCAAATATGACTTTATTGACTCGCAAATATAATCAACTAATACAACCTTAAATGCATTAGAAAAACAATTTTACTACACCATCAATGCATTGTAAAATCAATCAAATATGACATTATTGACTCATAAATAAAATAAACTGATAAAACCTTCAAATGTATTAGAAAGGCGATTTCATTATACCATCAATGCATTGTAAAATCAATCAAATATGACATTATTGACTCGCAAATATAATCAACTAATACAACCTTTAAATGCATTAGAAAATCAATTTTACTACACCATCAATGCATTGTAAAATCAATCAAATATGACATTATTGACTCGTAAATATAATCAACTTATATAACCGTTAAATTCATTAGAAAAACAAATTTCATTACTGCTTCGATGCATTGTAAAATCAATCAAATATGACATTATTGACTCGCAAATATAATCAACTAATACAACCTTTAAATGCATTAGAATAACAATTTTACTACACCATCAATGCATTGTAAAATCAATCAAATATGACATTATTGACTCGTAAATATAATCTGTACTTGAATTGGAAAATATATTTACTTTGTAACTATATAGACAGATTTCAATACACAGTACGAATGACGAGTCACATTTTAAACAATAAATTATTAAAATATTCTGAATTTTGGGTATTACTAGATCACACACTTATCTGTGAAGGTTTTACAGCGGGCACAGTTATCGTAAGTGACAGATGAGACACTCACTATCAAGGGGTAAATAGTGACATCATTTTCTTACAAAATCGACTCAAATACAAAGTAATTCGACTCTTCACAATGTACATTAATTGTAAATATTACAAACCAAAGGAATGAGATAGAAACAAAAAAGACCTGACATTTTTTAAAAATTGTTATTAACTTTGTGTCTTTGTATATTATCAGAATTTTAATTATTCACAATTTTGTTTGTATATGCTATAATTAATTATATTTTTCATCGACCTTGCTTGAGTTCAAGAATAGTTATCAATTCTGGGAAATCGTCAACCCTTTTAAAATAATAGTTGACATTTCTGTAAAATATCAAAAAGCAATTGTTGTATTGTACATACTTGAATGAAAAAAATCTTTCAATTCTTATTTCATCAACCTCGCTTGAGTTGAAGAATATTTGGTAATTTTGGGAAATTATCTACTGTTTAAAATAATAGTTGACATTTCGGTGAAATAACCAAAAGCAATTGTTGTATTGTACATACTTAAATGAAAAATCTCTGATTTCCTATTGACTCTAAAAAATTATGAACACCAAATTCTCAATTTATTTACATGTTTAAAAATTGTTACATACATAGGTAGTTTTTAGCTAAAATTTACATAATCTGTTTGCCGCTTATATATAAGCCGAGTGTATATTTTTAAAGAACGTGTATATCTCTTTGATAAATATAAATAAAAATATTTTATATTTAGCGTATAATATTGTATATTTTAATTAAATTTAAGCATAAACATGTACCTTTGTGTAAAAATCATATACACCATTTAAAAGACATATTGACTTCAACTTTATTTTTAAATATTAACTTTACTTTTAATTATTTTATTTTCTTTCACAAATTAATAACTGGACTGTCTTTACTATACCTTATTTTAGTTTTTACGAATTTTTTTCTGAAAATTTCAAAGGCTAGCTTTGAATTATTTTTTTAAATATCCGCTTTATCATGTTTGAAAAGTGAGTCGAAATAAAGATCGCTGTTCATGAAATATGTGTTCGGAATGACCCTTTATTTTCTGACTGTTTTAAAAGCAAAAATTGCAAGTATCTATACAAAAATTAATGAATACATGTGCATTTTTCTTCAGTTCTGTAAAATTTCAATTTTTAGTAAAAAAAAAATATGTTGACAGTTAAAATTGATCTTTATTTCGGCTTGCATTTTACATATCGCTCACTCCTTTCAACAACGTCATATATCAAAAATTGTCAATTTTGAGTTGTGCATGCTTTCAGAATGCCCAAAAAATGTACTATATCCCAGTAAAAGTGGCATATTTTCAACTTAATACTTACCCGCTACAGGGCAGAAAGTGTTGTTTTTGCATTTTGAAGAAAAGGTATTATTCAATTATTTTTTTAAATATAGATACTAAATATTTTACGTATGGAGAAAAAACCTTCAGGTTTTACCTAAAAATATCTCTTGCACAGTAAAAAGTTCAATTAGTGGCTTGAATATTTATTTTTAATACATTTTATTATATTTTTAAACTTTAAAAACGATCTCCCGAAACATCCTGAAACATCAATTTTTTTGATATATGGCGTTGTTGATAGGAGTTAGCGATATTATAAATATATTTTATGAGATTGACTATGTAACATTTATTTGTGTTTATTAAAAACTATTAAAATAATATACTTATCGATCGAATGAACACTTTCCCATTTATATTATATAAAATGAAAGCAACAAGAGCCAAAAATGTTAAATTCTAAAATTTCACATCCGTATAAAAATAGTGATAATTGTATATTTTAAATAATTACATAGACTTTTGGAAACGTAAAATTTTTCACACAGTAAATTCAACAACAGTAATATGGCTCAAATAAATTGACTGGTTTTTTTGTAAATCAAAAATATCCCCTATTTCGGTAATAAATTAATAAAACGCTGAGTCCGTGGTCAAGTCAAAATAATTTAGGAGCGGTCAAAAATTGTTGTCTGTTTGGTTTAAACCAAGTACATATAAACACTGGTCTTGGTTTCATTCAAATTTTGTCATAGAAAAATCACAACATATCAATTTGATTGTTCTTAATGCTATTTATATAGTTTAAAATTATTTTCAAATCATTATTACTGTCTTAACTGTGGATTATTCACCCTACGTATGATATATTTTTGAATGCATACACACATATATTTATATTTATATTATAGGTGTCTTAACATAAAATAAAGCATCTATTGTTTTTATACAAAAGCAGATAAAAATCTAAGCATCCCATAACTTACGACCAGGCATTTGGCTGGCTTAATTGATCACTTCACACACTTGTGTAAAGTCAACTATTCTGCCTTATTGAACACACATATTGTTTTTTTTTTGTCATGTCTATATGCACTTTTGTAGGATTCTTTTCGTATGTTAGTGGTTATCACACTAAGGACGGGTGTTTGTTACGCCTGCAGAGCGCTGGCAAGATTCGATAATTGTATACATATAGTTAAGACCTTAACAAAGAGATTGCTACGTAATATTTATATAAAAACATTAATTAATTCCTTCTTTTCTGACTTTGAAATGAGGCCAGCGCCGGAGGTATAAATACCCTTCCCGTCCTTAAGCGTCAATCGACCAAACGGGTAAAAATACCTTTCCCAGCCTTAGGGCGCATGTCCACTACCCGGAATTCCGTGTAATTTTACTGTCCAGCATGCCAGTTAGCATTTTAAAACGACGATTGGCTTGTGCTTTTGTCCATCTTTCTTCGGATCGGTGTGTGAACACGTTGCGCGTAAATGCGATTGTAAAATCGTCGTTTTAAAACGCTAACTGACGTGCCGGATGGTAAAATTCTGTATAATTCCGTTTAGTGGACAAGTGCCCTTAGTGTGTTGTTTGATAGATTTGGAAGTTTGGCTGATGGCCTTCAAATTTGTGAAGTTTATAGCTTGAATAGAGCTTCATAAAATACAGTTACATAGAGAGAATGTATATCATCCGTAGGGTGAATAATCCAGTTTCTGATGGAATAAATAATAAAATTATTTATTTTTATTGTCATGGGGGCTTATTCTTTTGTGTAATCTTATTTCATAAGTTGATTTTACATTAGTATCGTAATATTTGACTGAACGAAAAAAAAATTAACAAGGGAAATGTCTTTTTTCTATTATTTCTTAACCAATTGGACTGGCTTGTATCTTGTGATTAGATTATATACTTTATGTTATATTCTATACATATATATTAAATTACATTGCATAAGATAATCAAAGTGTATTATTTCTACTCATTTCTTAATACCTTTACTACTTTACTTAAGCCTTCTTATTTTTTATTTTTTTTTTTATTTTATTTATTTATTTATTAACGGCTGAAGCCTTTACCATAATACATACATACAGTATCTAATATAAAAATACACTACTGAATATACTAATAGAGAAACAAAAAGTCTTCAACATAATATAATAATTAAATAACAAATAGTAAGCACTGGTAAATACATGTCTCCTTCACACATTATCAGCGAACATGGAGAAGAAATGCTGAGAAAGTACAACTTCAAGGTGGATAACAATATATTAAATAAATCTATACTATCAAAAGCATCGGCTAACTGAAGCCGCGAAATCGGAGAGACCGTGGCATAGTTTGCATTATGTACAAATACTGCGAATACAGATTTTTGCCTAGTACCTCTTCGACGCACGCTAAGCTTTATTTGATTTAGGAGATCAGGGCTGTCCAAAAAATTATTGTGTCCAGTGTTGAACAAACCCCTCCCTCTTGGACTTGCACAGTTCTCTACGCGACTCTCTTCCAGTGCAGGCCCGCCACTTTCCTAATGTCATGGGACCATCTTGTCTGGGGCCTACCCACGCTTCTAGGCCTTCAGCCGAGCACCGCACTTCGTCCATCTATCCTCAGACATATGTGCCACATGACCTGCCCAGTTCCACTTTAGTTCCTTGATTCTTTCAACTACATCTGTTGGTCTTTTCCCTTATACAAACATTTGTTTTTCGATCCCTAAGCTATATCGTAGTCATACAGGAGAAAGTGACCAAGTACATTTTTTTACAAAAATGTGATTATTTACTATTTGATATCTTACTAGCTTAATATTGCCCAAAAAATTCCAAAGCGATTTTAAACATGGAAGTACAATATATTGACTTGTTAAAAATTACTAACGGCATTGATGTTTATTTTCTTGCCAAGCAAACGTGACTTAAATAGCCCTTCTGAACATTTTACGTTTTGTTAGTTGGTCACTTTCTCCTGTACGACTACGATATGTTAAGCATCCTATCTATAGCTCTCGTTTCTTAGTATCAAATGCATAACAAACTAGACAAAAATATCGAAATCTTTTAGTACACAACCATGATACACGATTTACACACAACGAAGGTTTAATAGTCCCAAGAATCAACAGTAAATATGGGAGTCCAACACTGCAATATATCGTTCCGAACATTTTTAATTTGTTACCGACGGATGTTAGAGGTCAAAATAAAATATGGAACAAAGGCAAAATAAAGGAATGGGTAAATGATCAAGAGTTCATTTTATGAAAATTGTAAAATGTTTTAATTCTTAATTTTTTTCTCTTTTTTTGTGTGTATACATATTAATTCCGCCTCCGTAGTGTAATGGTCAGCACGCTCGGCTACCGTTCTGGAGGTCCCGGGTTTGATTCCCAAGGGGGGTAAAATAAATATTAGTGATTTTTTCACTGTAATATTTATTCAAAATTACCATGGACTGGTAATCAGGTACCTGAAGCGGAGGGCTGATCACCTTTCCTTCATGTGTAAACGATCAAGATAACACTGCGTTTATATGACACAGTGCCCTATGCACCATTTGGGTGCGGATAAGGGTTTTATATTTTATATATTAATTAGGTTAAAATTGTTAAAAACATTAAAAAATGTATTGAAAAAGAACTCCACCGACAAGACACACAAGGTGGCTTAGTGGGTCTCTGCAAAAAAATTGTTTTAAACATGTTTAAAATTGTGTTTAAAATAAATGAATATCATTTATGTTAATAAAAAATATACACTCAACTCCCTTTTCATGCAATTTTTAAATAATCACGGTGAAATAAAAGAGACGCAGATGTTCTGAGTTGGATACTCATGGAGAACAAAGTAAGTATTTATGAAATATTTGCCTAACTCTAAAGGGCTGGACTGATCACCTCACCTACTTTAGATCAAAAATCATTACATTCCTGAGCTAATTGCTGCGAAACGACGCGAGATCTGGTAGTGAAATATTGGTAAATGGGCATTCACGAGTTTTCAATATTATATACTGCCATCTATTGTACAGAATATGAACTTCAAACCGTTATAGCTTCAGCACGAATAAACAGATGTCACTGCTCATCAAAATCACGCGTAATTATCTTTACGTGTGATTTTTTTTTCATCTCGACAACGATGAATATGTAGAAGTCTGGGTTTTAACAGGGTTTATGACCCGTCATGGGTTGGTTAAATGATACTTTATTCACATGTAACATTCACCATTCTACCTATGATTGACAACCACTTTTAACGTGTAAACAAATTTGTAAGACAAGTACTTTTTTTAATATTTTGGCGGCACTTTTAACTTAACTATTTTTAAGACTCAATATAAGAAAAATAGCATATCTAATTTTCAATGTAATTGAATTTTTTGCTTAAAACACTGTTTTTGTTTTGAAAAAAAAAACTGTTTTTTTTAGTACCCAATTTATTAATTTTTAAAAAGCGCGGAAACACATCGCGTTCTGAATTTATACGTTTGAAATCTCAGCCTCGACTAAACGAAAATGTATGGACTAAGGGCGTTTGTCCACTACACGGAATCACACGGAATTTTACCGTCCGGCACGTCACTTAGCGTTTTAAAACGATGATTGGCTTGTGTTTTTGTCCATCTTTCTTCGGATCGATGCGTGAACACGTTGCGCATAAATTCGATCATGCTAAACTGTCGTCGCTTTCATTTTTCAAAACCGGACTGCCGGACGGTCAAATTCCGGGTAGTGCCCTTAGGACGATTGTCCACTACCCGGAATTCCGTGTAATTTTACTGTCCGACACGTCTGGCTTGTATTTTTGTTCATCTTTCTTGAACACGTTACGCGTTAATTCGATCGTAAAATCGTCGTTTTAAAACGCTAACTGAAGTGCCGGACGGTGAAATTCTGTGTAATTCCGTGTAGTGGACCAACGCCCTAAAGGTAGGTACTATTTTTGGCACATCCCTAATCGGAGTTAAACAATGCTGTGTAGGGGTGTGTGGTTGTATCTGGATGTGGGTGTGTGGGTGGGTGGTGGAGATTATATTACTCTTACGTGGGTTGGAGCGAGCAATAAAATCCTCTGTGCCCGAAATGCGAATAAACCTAAATTCGATATTAATATTTACGACGAATTGCGAAACGGGCGGTGGAAGGGGGAACTATTGCCCAAATTAATTTTCGATTTCGGCCAATTTACGGATTCTGCGAATAAGAGTTCAATTATTTATTTTATTTATTGAACTCCCTGTACAAAAGAAATGTACTATTGTGGGCCTATTATCACTAAGAAGCAATATCTTCCAACCAACCAAAAACAGAGTAGGGATATGGGTCAAGGTTTGCAGGTACCTTAAACGGAAGTAGAAAATATAGTGGACGAATAGTATATGTATATTCATATATATATATATATATATATATATATATATATATATATATATATATATATATATATATATATATATATATATATATATATATATATATATATATATATATATATATATATATATATATATATATATATATATATATATATATATATATATATATATATATATATATATATATATATATATATATATATATATATATATATATATATATATTTATAAATATATATATATATATATATATATATATATATATATATATATATATATATATATATATATATATATGTATATATATATATATATATATATATATATATATATATATATATATATATATATATATATATATATATATATATATATGTATATATATATATATATATATATATATATATTTATATATATATATATATATATATATATATATATATATATATATATATATATATATATATATATATATATATATATATATATATATATATATATATATATATATATATATATATATATATATATGTATATATATATATATATATATATATATATATATTTATATATATAATATATATATATATATATATATATATATATATATATATATATATATATATATATATATATATATATATATATATATATATATATATATATATATATATATATATATATATCCGCCTCCGTAGTGTAATGGTCAGCACGCTCGGCTACCGTTCTGAGGTCCCGGGTTCGATTCCCAAGGGGGGTAAAATAAATATTAGGGATTTTTTCACTGCAATATTTATTAAAAATTACCATGGACTGGTACCTGAAGCGGAGGGCTGATCACCTTTCCTTCATGTATAAACGATCAAGATAACACTGTTTTTATATGACACAGTGCCCTATGCACCATTGGGGTGCGGATAAGGGTTTTATATATATATATATATATATATATATATATATATATATATATATATATATATATATATATATATTCCCCTTTTGAATCGAACTCGGGACCTCTGGCACGGTAACATTGACTGGTTGTT
Organism: Brachycentrus maculatus; assembly: GCF_059751285.1. Classification (NCBI taxonomy): domain Eukaryota; kingdom Metazoa; phylum Arthropoda; class Insecta; order Trichoptera; family Brachycentridae; genus Brachycentrus; species Brachycentrus maculatus. The sequence goes on along the minus strand of NW_028281123.1, from coordinate 1,270,247 downwards.
AATCATAGGGTAGAAACATGAATGTTACACATTGTATAATGTGACCACAGCCTACGACAGGTCGAAGGTCCTGTAAATGTCCAGATTTCATTATTCTTCTTTAAGATAATGTATCCTTGTATATAAAATAATCGGGAAAAATCTTACATACATTTCATGAAGGTCTTTGCTTTGTCATAAAACTTACTCAACTCAATCATAGATGGTGCCAAAAACTTGCACATGAAAGAAGATGTCAATTGAAGGAAAAACACAACTTTAGACATTTGAGTGATGTGGGCCAATCATAGGGTAGAATGGTGAATGGTACACCTAAACTAGACAGGTCGTAAGCCCTGTAAACATCCCGACTTTCATATTCTTGAGAAATCAGTAGGTATAAACCTTCCTATATATTATTGCATTCAAGATTCATTCCGGTAAGGATAAAATATGTATATTTTTAAATACATATATAATGATAAAGATATCCAGCCATGGACAGGTCATTTTTTCTCGCCTGTTAAAATGATAAATTGCGATTTATAGAGAGCGTAAAAATGCATAACTACTCTCTTAGGTTGCTATTCTGAAAACTCGCTATAAAAATAAAGGGTCCTTAAAATAAAACCGGAAAGGGTAAAAATTTGTCAATCCATTTTTTACAATATATGTCTTGTTTTAATGCCCTAACGCTAAATAACTAAACTAACCGTCACACCGCATCCCCGAAGGCGTAGACAGAGAGAATAGAACCCAACATCACTCTGTCTTTGCAAACATTCTTCGCCTCTTCCAGATTCATGATCTCCTCATACATACCCGCCGATTATTCCGACTCCTCACCTGATCCAAGCATTTGAAATTCTTAATTTTTCCAAGTATTGCCTCTTTCTCAGCCTGTAAAGTTGTACAACCTGCTTTCATGACTCATAAATTCATAAAATAATGAATGAAATCAATTTCTTGGAACTTCTATAATATAGCTCAAATTCGAAACATTCACGAAAATTTCAATAGTGTGGATGTCAATCATGGGTAGAATTGGTGAATGTTACACGTGTGTAAAATGATCACTTAAACCAGCTTATGACGGTCGTAAGCCCCGTAAATGCCCCGACTTCTATATTCTTCTTCATCCTTGCTGGGATGTCAAAAATAGTATAAAAATAACTCATTTAGATAATTGGAGACAATCCAGATTTGTGAACAAGTATTTGGACACACTTAAAATGTTGTATAATTGTATTACATGTTTATTAGCACTAGCACGGGTGACAGAATAAGACCTTCGTACGAAACTTTGAGTTATTTTCCAAAGCTCCCCATATCGTCCGTTGTCACCGGGCTGTAGATAAATTTGTTGGTTTACTTACAAGAATCGCACTGTACCTTTATAAAAAATGCATTCCCAAATATGATACTAAATTACAGGACCAAAATTTACCTTACAAGTATCTTTATTCATCGCAGGATTCATAATTCAATCGCAACTGAGCGATTACAAACGGTAGATAAAGGATTTACTGCGCAGTGTAGATAACTTTTACTTTAGGTACTTTACCGAATACAGTAAGAAAAACAGTATCTCATTGATAATTTTTCAGTAATTTTGACTTGATTTTAATTCAATTAATTTCGACGTATCAACAACCCATTTCAAATTACCAATGAGATACTGTTTTTATTACTGTATTCGGTAAAGTAAAGTAAAAGTTCTCTACACTGTAAATCCTTAAGTACTCAGTAAATCCTTTACATCCGAATAAGTCCGATAAAAATTAATTGATATCTCAACTGAGATGATAAAGAATATGGAGGTCTGGGTATTTACAGAGCTTACGATCTGTCATAGGCTAGTTTAAGTGATGATTTTACTCGCCACTCTACCCATGATTGACAACAACACTACTCAAATTTCTGAAGCCTAACTGGGGCCCAGACTGGACCCAGATTTATGCCCAAACTGGTGCTTAAACTGGTGCCCAAACTGGTGCCCAACTGGTGCCAGACTGAGCCTAAACTGGTGTTTAGATTGATGTCTAGTTTGGGGCCAAACTGGACCCTAACTGGGGCTCAGACTAGACCCAAACTGGTACCCATATTAGGGCACAGACTAGACCCAAACTGGTACCCATACTGGGTCCCAGACTGGACCCAAACTGGTACCCATACTGAGGCCCAGACTGGGACCAAAGTGGTGCCAACTGGTGCCCAGACTTGTGCCCAGATTGGAGCCCTGAGAGGGAGACATACATAAATAAGATGACTCCTAACAAGGCATTATATTAAATAGCTTTTAACATTCCTCACACTATCTGCACCAATATATAGCCGTGGGGCACGCAGAGATAAGACGTGACAGTGCTGAATTGGAACCGGACTAAATACGATATAATTTATTTAAAAAAAATTATCGACCAAACTTGTTAGTTATACTTAAAGTGACCATACGTCCCGTTTTGAACGGGACCGTCCCGTTTTCAGATAGCCTGAACAACATATTTTTTTTCATATTTATATTATTTATTCCTTTTATTTTCTTGATCAACATTCTTTTTTCTTTTATTAACACATAAATACTATAAAAAATACGTGTTTTCTTGAATATACATACTATTACGTGAAAATTGGTAGATGTCCCGTTTTGAGGACAAATATAAATGGTCACGTTAGTTATACTACATGCAGTAAATACTATTTTGTACCAAACACTAAGTATTTGGACACACTCAAAATTCTGTAAACAAATTATTTGGTCAAATTATAAGCTTAAATAATAAAATTGAAAATGATGTTTTCTGGCTTTTCTCACGTGTGTGATTACAATCCAGGATTCGGACCTCACGTACTAAGTTAAGAGTTTCTGCTCAATTAAAAGCTTCTTTTCATCTCACAATAGATGTCTCTAGTTAAGTTCTAGTGCATCAAGAACAATCCTTCAAAATTGGTTCATATATATACATGTATATTATATATATATATATATATATATATATATATATATATATATATATATATATATATATATATATATATATACATATATATATTTATATAAATATATATATTTATATTTATATATATATATATATATATATATATATATATATATATATATATATATATATATATATATATATATATATATATATATATATATATATATATATACATATATATATTTATATAAATATATATATTTATATATATATATAAATATATATATATATATATATATATATATATATATATATATATATATATATATATATATATATATATATATATATATATATATATATATATATATATATACATATATAGAAATTCCAAGAATTTGAGTAGTGTGGTTGACTATAATGGGTAGAATTGGTGAATGTTACACGTGTGTAAAGTGATCACTTAAACCAGCGTATGACGGTCGTCAGCCCCGTTAATGCCCAGACTTTCATATTCTTCTTCGTCCTTGATGAGATGTCAAAAATAATATGAAATTATCAAGATTTGCAGCGACAAATATGACCTATTAGAGCCAAAATCTCAAGATTTACTATAGGATCAATGTCAATGCTTGGTCCAGGGTAATTGAAGTATGAATATTGGGCATCATCAAAGGTGTCACAGACTGTGTGCCAAATGGGCGATGGGCACCATCAAAAGTGTCACAGAGTGTGTGCCAAACGTGCGTTGGATATTATCAAAGGCGTTACATACTATGTGTCGTGCACGGGGAATTAATAAGTGTAGGCGGTAGAGGTAGGTAGTAAGGTAAGTTGGTACTACTTACTAGGGCAGGCAGTACAGGTAGGTAGTAAGGTAAACTTAGTACTAATTAGTAAGGTAGGGTAGGTACTGGTTCGTTTTTATGTCACGCGGTCAAGTTAGGATAGGCACTGCTTTTCTGCCTATCTACATGGAAGGCACGCCCGTTGCTCAGGCTGTATTCTAAACGCGCGTTGGGTATAATCAAAGGTGTCACAGACTGTGTGCCAAACGCCCGTTGGGCATCATCCAAGGTGTCGCAAACTGTGTCCTAAACGCGCATTGTGCATCATCAAAAGTATCACAGACTGTATGTCAAACGTCCGTTGAGCATCATCAAAGGTGTCACGGACTGTGTCCTAAACGCGCATTGTGCATCATCAAAAATATCACAGACTGTGTGCCAAATGCCCGTTGGGCATCATCAAAGGTGTCACAGACTGTGTGCCAAAAAAGCGTTTGGTATTATCAAAGGTGTCACAGACTGTATGCCAAACATACATTGGGCAATATCAAAGATGTCACAGACTGTGTGCCAAACGTACATTGGACAATTTACAAGATTTTTTCAACAATAACGACCCAACTCCCTTCGTTCGGGCCTGCCCGACCCAGCGTTAGGAACTTCATTATTGGGTGTGTGGCGTTCCGTGTGCGTCTCCACCGCGCTGGACGCTCGCGGCCCAAGGCAGTGAGTAGAGCGCCGGTTCATTTAGCATTTAGCGCTAATGAGTGGCAGGTAGAGTAGGTGCCCGGACTGTACGCTATCTGTGAATTTGTGACTGCCTTTTTGAGTTAAGTGAGCTTGTATCGCCGCTTGTATCATATCGGGGGGACAAACATTACCTTACATACTTCACTATTTATTGAGCTTTTTAAGCCTTTTCAATCTATACGTTCTTCTTCTTCTTCTTCTTCTTCTTCTTCTTCTTCTTCTTCTTCTTCTTCTTCTTCTTCTTCTTCGTATTCTTCTTCTTCTTCTGCTTCTTCTTCTTCTTCTTCTTCTTCTTCTTCTTCTTCTGCGTCGTTACCCTCATTGCAAAGAGTGGTGATCATCCTCTCTCATTAACCTCAAAACATTATGTAGGTACTCTTCTTCATTTTCTACGTCTTCTTCTTCTTCTTCTTCTTCTTTTTCTTCTTCTTTTTTTTTCTCATTCTTCTTCTTCCTCAAAGCATTTTGTACAGTTCCCTTCACCGACATTCCACCATCCGCATCGCTCCAACCACTGATGAACTTGTGGCAGTCTTGATTTGGTCAGTCCATCTAGTGGGAGATCTTCATCTTCTTCTACAACCTTCCATCCCTCCCATGACCATCAACTTTTCACAGCTATCTTCTGACAATGTATCCGAAAAAATGGAAATAAAATGGAATTTCACAACATTTTGAGTGTCTTAACCAACCTATAAATGATCATTTCTTGAATGTTTTCCGCAGATACTTTGTGGCACATTTTATAAACTTTATAAAATTAAATAACTTTGTAATAACCACTTTTTTTTAAGTGGTTATAACAAAGTTATTTCATTTTATAAAGTTTATAAGTGATCACTTTGCACACGTGTAGGTAACATTCACGAATCCTGCCCATGATTGATAACCACACTACTCAAATTCTTGGAACTTATATTCTATAATAAAGCTCAAATTCGAAACATAGTTCTATAATCACTAGGATTTCACTAGAGACACCTATGGCGAGATGAAAGAAGCTTTTTATTGAGCAGAAACACTTTGATTTGCATGTAAGGTCCGAATCGTTGCAATAAGAGGATTTTACTTTGTAGTATACTGTGAAAGTATTTGTGCAGGTAAAAGTTTCCTTGCGACTGATAGCGAAGAGCGGCTCTGAAGATTTATATGTCTATATGAAATTTAAAAAAAAGTCAAAAAATGACAAAAATTTTAAGATGTTAAAAAAAACTCCCAATAAGAGATAATCCAGATTTGTGAACAAGTATTTTGACACCCTCAAAAGTTAAAGAAAAAATAAGTTTATAGATATTAAGTTTTAAAAGTTTATTAGTTTTTAAGTTTTGTCCGCCTCCGTAGTGTAATGGTCAGCATGCTCGCCTACCGTTCTGGAGGTCCCGGGTTTGATTCCCAGGGGGGTTTAATAAATATAAGTGATTTTTTCACTCTAATATTTATTCAATATTACACTGGACTGGTACCTGAAGCGGAGGGCTGATCACCTTTCCTTCATGTGTAAACGATCAAGATAACACTGCGTTTATATGACGCAGTGCCCTATGCACCATTGGGGTGCAGATAAGGGTTTTATTATTATTATTTTAAGTTTTTTTAAATGTAAGGAGTTTAAAAAAATATAATAAATATTTATACTCCCAATTCCAACACATTTTCTAAAATAAAGTGCGCTGACAACAAGTACGGTTTCTCGCGCAGCCAGTCGCATACTGACATTGTATATTTGAGAGTACGCCCTTAATCGTGTACAATGGCTCGCTTGAATCGCTAGAGGCGTGTGGAGTTGTACTCGTATTGTATTGATAGTTCAGAAGCCGACTTAATTTAAACTTACTTTTATGACTATAATTCCATATTTATTTCTACTGTTTTATTACTTGATGATACTATGGCATTTCGGTGATCATTATATTTTACTTCTGAACGCTTCATTATTTCTGTTTATTTTTTTACATTTTTTTGACAGCTCAGACAAGAATAAACGAACAGTGTGTTCAAATCCTTGTTCATAACCTCTCTTACAAGGTCGAAACACCGCTTATCATGTTTCTAAAACGCATTATATTTTATTAATGTCAACACGACAACATTTTTAGTGTGTCCAATTACTTGTTCACAAATCTGGATTATCTTTAATTATAGGAGTTATTTTTACGTTATTTTTGACATCTTATTTTTAACATAAATGACGTGTCGGGTTGTGGTCCCGTGGTTAGTGTCGCGGACTCTTAAGTCAGAGTTTCTCGGTTCGAACCCGCTCTACTACAATTTGATACCTTTTTCTAATAATGTGCCGCTTAGGCTCACAGAAATAGTATGAAACTGAAATATTTGTGTAAATAATTAAAACACATTTTTTTAAGCATATTTTCTGGCGTTTCTCATGTATGTGATTATAATCCAGGATTCGGACCTCATATACCTACTAATAAAAGAGTTTCTGATGAAAAAAGCTTCTTTCGTCTCACCATATGTGTTTATAGTGACATTCTTGTGATTCAATCACTACGTTTCGAAATTCTACAAAATACTCGTATATGGAAGTTCCAAGAATTTGGGTAGTGTGGTTATCAATCATGGGTAGAATTGGTGAATGTTAATAAACCATATCCACTCCCTAGGTGGAGCATATGGAGTCCACAAACTGTCTCCAGGCTTTTCTGTCGGCTGCCAGCTCCCTTGCATCCTCCCAAGTCAGATCCGCGTCCCGGAGTTCTGACGAGAACTGCCGACGAATTGTCAGCAGTGGTCGTCCTGGGCGACAATGAATGAATGTTACACGTGTGTAAAGTGACCACTTAACCAAGCCCATGACGGTCTTAAGTCCTGTAAATGCCCAGACTTCCATATTCTTCTTCATCTATGTTCAGATGTCAAAATGTAAAAATAACCCCTGAATGGAGAAAATCCAGATTTATGAACAAGTATTTGGACATACTCAAAATGTTGAACTATATGAAGATAAACTTTATAAAATTAAACAACTTTGTTTTAACCACTTTTTCATCATTAGTACACTTTGACCTACCGGTTTCGACAAGAACCTTATCATCGGGGTTTTATAAATTCTAAAACATTTAAAACATTATTAATTACATTCCCTTACCAAAAACTTCCGCACTTTTATTTTTGACTTTTATTCCATTCTTTTGGTCAGGGAATGTAATTAATTATGAGTATTTTAATGTTTTAGAATTTAATTAACCCTGATGATGACAAGGTTCTTGTCGAAACCGGTAGGTTAAAGTGTGGGTACTAATAATAAAAAAGTGGTTAAAATAAAGTTGTTTAATTTTATAAAATGTGTTTTAAAAAGTTTATAAAATGTGCCACAAAGTATCTGCGAAAAACATTCAAGAAATGTATGTAGATGTTCTGGAAGCTAGTCGTGTTATCTAATTAATTTATTCATACATATGTGGTCCTAAACAAATGTTTTATTTTTATATTCAAATCATCACGTTTTTCCACAAAGAAAGTTTCGAATCAACAAATAATATCACAAAATACTACACATTTTTATCAAAAATATATAGATATAAATAATATAATAATAATAATAAAACTCTTACCGCACCCCAATGGTGCATAGGGCACTGCTTCATATAAGCGCAGTGTTATCTCGATCGATTACACATGAAGGAAAGGTGATTAGCCCTCCACTTCAGGTACCAGTCCAGTGTAATATTGAATAAATATTAGAGTGAAAAAATCACTTATATTTATTAAACCCCCCTGGGAATCGAACCCGGGACCTCCAGAACGGTAGGCGAGCATGCTGACCATTACACTACGGAGGCGGACAAATAATATAAATAATATAAATAATGATAAATAATATAAACCATATTTTTATAATACATATTATAAAAATATAATTTGTAGGTTTTACTATATTATAATAATATAATATAGTAAAACCTCTAAAGTAATCCGAGAGAAAAATCAACGCGCGCCATTTTTCGGCGCGTTTTCCCGCGCGCTTGGAAATAAAATCTGCTATGAATATATGCGAAATTATAAGCAGCCCGCTCGATACTAATCCAATTACAAAGCAATCGGGATAAGAGGATGGCCATTCGAGTCCCGGCGCGGGCCAGGCGAATTAATATACCCATAAAATCCGGGGGAAGCGCTCATTTGTTCGGGTAAAAATTCAACCGACGCCATATGAATGTATATTGCCCTTCTTTTGTTGTTATTGCCAGTGTTGTCAGATGTTCGAATTGGATTTGAAAATTCTGCTTTATTTGAAATTGCAGAAAAAAGTAGGTACCTACTCAAAATGTTTGGACACGATATCTATATATAATATATCGCTCACTCCTTTCACGAACGGAATACACTAAAAAACTTGATTTTTCAGGAGTTATTAAAGTTTAAAAATATAATAAAATATATAAAAAAAATATCAAGCCACTTATAAATTAATATACATATATTTTACATATATATATATATATATATATATATATATATATATATATATATATATATATATATATATATATATATATATATATATATATATATATATATATATATATATATATATATACATATTTATATATATATATATATATATATATATATATATATATATATATATATATATATATATATATATATATATATATATATATATATATATATATATATATATATATATATATATATATATATATATATATATATATATATATATATATATAAATATATATATACATCGCTCACTCCTTTCAACAACGTAATAAACCAAAAAACTTGATTTTTAGGAGATCGTTTTTAAAGTTTAAGAATATAATAAAATGTAGTAAAAATAAATATCAAGCCACTTATAGAACTTTTTACTGTACAACAGATCTTTTTAGGTAAAACCTGAAGGTTTTTTTTGCATTTGAAAAATATTTAATATATTTAAAAAAAATAATTAAACAATACCTTTTCTTCAAAATGCAAAAACAACACTTTCTGCCCTGTAGCGGGTAAATATTAAGTAAAAAATATGCCGCTTTTGCTGGGATATAGTACATTTTCTGGGCATTCTGAAAACTCTTAAAACAAAGCTGAAAATTAACGATTTTTGATATATGGCTTTGTTGAAAAGAGTGAGCGATATGTTAATAAAAGTAGAATTCAATCCAATAACCGTGTTTAATTTTGGATATATTACCCAAAAATTCAATATGTAATTCTACCAACTGTCTGCAGTTACAATATATTCTCTAATTGTATCCAATACTCTCATTCTTTTATCTTATTAACCAATTCCTCTTATATACAATAGCTTTTGGCTTTTGCGAAATTCATCGGATTTGCAGCTTGAATTATTCATAGGGTCGTAAACGTCTTGCTGTATTGTGCTGTTGTACCAATTGCCATTTGGTATTCAGTCAGCGAACGGAACGGAATAGTTTGAGAGGCCCTGGATATATATGGGAAACGTCACTAATAAAACCATATTACACGGAAAGACTTATTGTTTAATACGCCTTTACTGGGTTTCTCAAACCGCTTTTATCCCATTCGGGGATCCAAAATAAATGATCTGAAAAAGTACTTTATGGAAAGATATTATGTAGTGATTGGTTATACTGTATTTTCTTATTTTGTTTTTACCTTGTTTTTTTTATTTCTCATTTGTTTATTTTAAATATGCTTCTTACCTCATGTTTTTCTCATTTATTTGATTCAAATATGCCTCTTACGCCTATTTATTATACCTGTTTATTGTTTTTATATTTTGCCATGTGTTAGTTTTAATTATTTAAAAAAAAAACTTTTTTGTTACTTTATTATTTGTGTTCTTTTTATTGTACAACATATCTTTTTAGGTAAAACCTGAGGGTTTTTTCTCCACTTGGAAAATACTTAGTTTTTAAAAAAATAATTATTAAACAAAACCTTTTCTTTAAAATGCAAAAACAACACTTTCTGTCCCGTAGCGGTTAAATATTAAGTTAAAAATATGCCGCTTTTGCTGGGATAAAGTACATTTTCTGGGCATTCCGAAAACATGTACAACTGAAAATTGACGATTTTTTTTATATGACGTTGTTGAAAAGAGTGAGGGAAGTGTCATATTACCTCACCACAAAGTCAACAATGCTTTTAATATGGAAAATATATTAAATGCGATATTCTCAAAGTTTAGGCAGGAAAAAGATTCTGAACATCTGTCGGCCATGTTGGCTGTTATGGTGATCAGTGCGGCCACTTGCGATGCACGCCGGGAGACAATACGTTGGGGCCGGGTCCCGGCCACGTGACCGGCATGCCGATACGTCCCGCCCGCGCCGCGAGGAGGGTCACCCCAGCGAGGAACAATGCGAGGGGGCGGGCGGGCGCACGACGGCTGGGGTGACCATGGATCGTCACCATTGGAACAAAAAAAACATTTTTTTTAATGATTTTTAAATCATCGAATCCTTCACCGAATATTCCGAAATTAATATTCAAAGAATCTACCCATTTTGACAACCACACTACATATTTTTTGGAACTTAAACATATGAATGTCATTAGTCTTAAGACAACTCATGTTCGAGTTCACGGCAGCTATCTATGGATGGTTTGAGAAAGCTTTTATTTGGCAGAGACTGTTTTATTTAAATGTATGCACCTAAGTGAAGAATCACAGATTTGTATACAAAGGATTTGAACATATTAAAAAATGTTGTGAATAAAATAACTAGTCAAATTAAACACTTCAAAATTTTGTGTAGTGTGGTTGTCTATCGCGGATATAATCGGTGAATGTTACACGCGTATAAAGTGATCACTTAATTGGCTTTTGAGAAGTCATAAGCCCTGTAAACACTAAGACTTACATATAGTCGTACAGGAGAAAGTGACCAACTAACAAAACGTAAAATGTTCAGGAGGGCCATTTAAGTCATTTTTGCTTGGCAAGAAAATAAACACCAATGCAGTTAGTAATTTTTAACAAGTAAATATATTATACTTCCAAGTTTAAAATCCTTTGAGATTTATTCAGGGCAATATTAAGCTAGTAAGATATCAAATAGTCAATAATCACGTTTTTGTAAAACAATGCACTTGGTCACTTTCTCCTGTATGACTAAGATATTCATCCATGTTGAGTTGTCATAATATAAAAATAACTCTTAAATGGAGACTTAGATTTGTGTACAAAAAATTGACACACCGAAGCACGTTAATGTTTTTTTTTTAAATTAAAATTGTGAGTTTAAAAAATGTGCACCCTGTTATCCAAGGGTGGATCTCCTATCACTTATTTATAATATCGTAAAAATGAGCTCAGCTACTCCCTCCCCTCGCTCACTACCTACCTCCGTCTTGTACCATGCATCATCCCCATACTCCATCCCTCTTGCTTCTTATTGTTTAATAGTCCCATTAAGTAGGTACTATTTACTAACAAGTTACCTACCTATAAATATCTAATTTAAGAACGAAATTTCCCAATGCATTTTGACAACTCAACATACATAGATGGAAGTTGAAATATTTATTTAGTGGTTATGGACGTGTGGAGCATATGGACAACGAGAGAACGGCTAAGATTTTTTTTTATTTATTTGGGGTTAACAACAGCAACATATATCTGTCTCCAGGCTTTTCTGTCAGCTGCCAGCTCCTTTGCATCCTCCCAAGTCAGATCCGCGTCCGGAAGTTCTGACGAGAACTGCCGACGAATTGTCAACAGTGGCAGTCCCTGGCGGCGCGAACCTGATGCCTTGTAAAAAATGAGGACATTAAGGAAAATATAAAATAAACTATTCGATCTACATTAATTGAATCATATAAAAATGTAGACAGTAAAAAATATTGTTATCTTAACTGTGACTATGAAATGAGCATCACACCCACACACATACACAAACACAAAACTATATATATATATATATATAGATATATATATATATATATATATATATATATATATATATATATATATATATATATATATATATACATATATGCGTGCAATTATCCATGTATGGATTAAACAGCCACGGCGACATTACACATCCCTGTTTAACACACACATAATACCTACACCTTTGACACCAGCTACTATCGGCAAGAAGCACAAAACGCATAACATCTAACATCCTAATTAGTCCCTCTCGCTGTTCAAAACACTATAATTGTCTCGGACTTTTTACAATCAATAAAAAAGTGTCGTGTTCAATGGCGCCGGGAGTAATGAATGGGCCGAGTGGGGTACGGAGACAGGAAGAACGCCCACGATCTTTTGCAGGACCACTTCCGACGATTACAGCTCCTAGTTAGCTTTGTCGGATTGCCGACATTTTTTATATGTTTGTAAACACTGAAAAAAAATGCGACACACTTTTTCGCTCGTCCCTAATTGGGGTTCACCACAAGCGACCCTTAAACCCATCCATTGATGCATAGGGCACTGTATAAAAAGGACAAAAGTACTGTAATTCAAATAGGAAGGAACTGGACCAATCTCACATAGACACAAGGAACTCGTATACATTCTTCTCTTCACCCTTATCAGGACTCTATGATGCAAAAGGCACTACAATTCATTGATGTATTCTTACTTATTACTTACTTATAACCCTTATTCGCACCCAATGGTGCATAGGGCACTGCATCGAATTGGTGCAGTGTTATCTTGATCATTACTTGCATGAAAACAAGGTGATCACGCTTGCGCTTTAGAAACCAGTCCAGGGTAATATTAAATAAATATTACAGAGTAAAATCACTAATATTTATTTTCACCCCGCCTGGGAATCGAACCCGGGACCTCCAGCACGGTAGCTTAACACGCCAACCATTGCACCACGGAGGCGGACATTCTTTAGTTAAACGTTAATTATATAGGTGAGGTGACCAGTCCTGCTTTTCAGGATATTAAAACTTACTAACAAGCCATTAAGACGATTATTTTTTTCGTGACTGTACTGTACAAGTGGTACCCATTACACAAAGTGAACGATGTATGGTAGGGAGAGTGTAAAAATGTATGTATTTATTTATATTTGTATCATAATTTCACAGACTAATAAAAAAGTCCGCCTTCGTAGTGTAATTGTCAGCACGCTCGGCTACCGTACTGGAGGTCCTGGGTTCAACTCTAAGGGTGGGTCAAATAAATATAAGTGATTTTTTCACTCTAATACTACCCCGGACTGGTACCTGAAGCGGAGGGCTGATCTCCTTTGATCCATGTGTTAATGATTAAGATAACACTGCGTTTATATGATGCAGTGCCCTATGCACCATCGGGTGCGGATAAGGGCTTAAAATGATAATAAAAATGATTGTTTGAGTTTATCACGTTTACTTTGTGTAATACCACTTAAAAACCTTACTTCATGACTATACTTTTAAGTGGTATTACAAAAGTGAACGATGAATGATAAGGAAAGTGTTCTATTACCATACCACAAAGTTAACAATGCTTTTAAAACACAAAAAAATAATTGAGTTATATGTTTGATGTATTTAATTGTTTTCGATCTTGTGATCTACGTATTGTTTTCACTTCATTCATAAAACTAACACCAAAAAAAACCCCTTAAGTGTCGGGATTCACGCACAAAAAACATAGAGTATGATTATCATCGGTCCTTTTTAGGACCACATATCCGCTACAATTAAAGGTCCTTTTTCGGGCAATTTATCTGTCCGGCGAAAAATCTTTATTTGTCTACTCACGATATATGGGTCGGTGGGTACCTGCCTGAGATTTGGGAATGATATAACGACCCATCACCTCACACGAATACCTTTTTTTTATTTCTTCAAGATAATTTATGGTTTCCATCAGGATCTACCCATTTAGGCAGGGTTCTATGGCAATTTAATATTGTACATATCTATAATAAATATGTAGTTTATATGTTCTCACTCGAGTTCATAGTTCATCGCCATAATTTTTAATACAAAAAATTATGACATTTTTTTACAACATTTTGAGTATGTCCACAGTACTTGTTCACAACATCTGGATTATCTCCAATTACAGGAGTTATTTTCATATTATTTTTTGACATCTCATCAAAGAAGAAGAAGAATATGGAAGTCTGGGCATTTACGGGGCTGACGACCGTCATAGGCTGGTTTAAGTGATCATTTTACACACGTGTAACTTTCACCAATTCTACCCATAATTGACAACCACACTACTCAAATTCTCATATGTGTGAGAATAATATAATCCGGGATTCGGACCTCACATACTTACAAAAGAGTTTCTGCTCAATAAAAAGCTTCTTTTAATGTCATCATAAGATGTCTCTAGTGAAGTTCTAGTGATTCAAGGACAATGTTTCAAAATTGTTTCGTAGATATAGAACTTCCAGAATTTGAGTGCCGAAATTTTAAAGAAAACAGTGAATAACTTTAGGAGATTTAAGAATTTGAACAAATGAACATTTTTATTTTAATATTCTTAATATTATTAATATTTAAAGCATTTACTTTGTGGTTAGTCATTTTTACTTATTTATTTTTTTACAAAAATGTTAATAATATTAGTGTATAACCACTCACTTTCGGGTCGACCAAATCGCATGTGTTAGACATTTTATGAAGTTTTGAGTGTGTAAATGGCGGTGAAGGGTAGTATTGTTTACATGCTGTGTTAGTGATTGTCCTGACGAAGAGACGGGTACGTCTCGAAACCGGTAGACGTAAAAATCTCGGTGATTGGTTATATACTAATTTTATTAACATTTTTGTAAAAAAATAAATAAGTAAAAATGACTTATCACAATGTAAATGCTTTAAATATTAATAATATTGAGAATATTTTTTTATTTTTTTATTTACATAGATTACAGGATTATTGACTCCAGTGTTAAAGAACCTTTTAAAATATGAAGTGTGTTTTCGGTATTAACCTTTTCTTATCTTAATCCTTAAGTAAGCTGGATTCGATTTCCCTTCGAATGTCTCTACACCCATTACGGGATGTGTTTTACATCAGGGATCGCCGACGCGGGCTCGCGAGTCGATCCGACGACTCGTGGTTCCAACACCAAACGTTTACAATCTTATTTATTTATTTCGTGTCGGGTTGTGGTCCCGTGGTTAGTGTCGTGGACTCTTAAGTCACAGTTTCTTGGTTCGAACCCACTCTACCACAATTTGATACCTATTTCTAATAATGAGCTGCTTAGGCTCACATAAATAGTATGAAATTGAAAAGTTTATGTAAATAATAAAAACACAAATATTTCTCTATTTAAAAAAATAAAAAATGGTACCTGGGTTTAAAGAAAATTAAGTTACTGTTCAACGATTCATTCAAACCCTTATCCGCACGCTAATGGTGCATAGGGCACTGCATCATATAAACGCAGTGTTATTTTGATCGTTAACACATGAACGAAAGGTGATCAGCCCTCCGCTTCCGGT
The DNA here is from genome assembly GCF_059751285.1 of Brachycentrus maculatus. Classification (NCBI taxonomy): domain Eukaryota; kingdom Metazoa; phylum Arthropoda; class Insecta; order Trichoptera; family Brachycentridae; genus Brachycentrus; species Brachycentrus maculatus. The sequence continues at coordinate 1,254,400 of NW_028281123.1, read as the reverse complement.
ACCAGTCCAAGGTAATATTGAATAAATATAAGAGTGAAAAAATCACTTATATTTATTTGACCCCCCTTGGGAATTGGGACCCGGGACCTCCAGTGGACCATTACACTACAGAGGCGGACAAAACGATTACTTTTACGATTTAACGATTACTAGGTCTAAAATATGTTTTTAATTTCATTGGAATTGAATCAATTGGTTGATGACCCCTGATTTAAAGTGTTGAATATTTAAAGCTCTCAAACCTCACGAATAAGATGCTTGAACCCAACAGAAAACACGTTATTCCAACAGCCATCTTTACTTGTTGATAATGTGACGTGTAAATGGTTCGCCATAAGAATCTGCAATGCACTTAGGAACAAAATATTCATTGACAATTCCGAAAAAAGATCCGAAAAACAAAAGTAGACTTTTATTATACCGCAGTTCTTCACTAACAAAACTTAGCTTACTGACTAACTTACCATCACGCATCTTCTCCGCAGAGATAGGCAGAGATAATAGATCCAAATGCGAAACATTATGCTTGAATATTATTTTTTGACATCTCATCAAAGATGAGGAAGAATATGGAAGTCTGGACATTTACGGGGCTGACGACCGTCATAGGCTGGTTTAAGTGATCACTTTACACACGTGTAACATTCACTAATTCTACCCATTATTGACAACCACACTACTCAAATTCTTGGAAGTTCTATATATATATATATATATATATATATATATATATATATATATATATATATATATATATATATATATATATATATATATATATATATATATAATATATATATATGAACCAATTTCGAAACCTTGTTCTTGAATCACTAGAACTTCACTAGAGACATCTATTGGTGAGATGTAATGAAGCTTTTTACTAAGCAGAAACTCTTAATTTTTATTATTTAAGCTTATAATTTGACCAGATAATGTATTTACAATATTTTGAGTGTGTCCAAATACTTGTTCTCAAATTCTGGATTATCTCCAATTACAGGAGGTATTTTTCATATTATTTTTTGACATCTCATCAAAGATGAAGAAGAATATGGAAGTCTGGGCATTTACGGGGCTGACGACCGTCATTGGTTCATAAATATAGAACTTCCAAGAATTCGAGTAGTGTGGTTGTCAATAATGGGTAGAATTGGTGAAGTTACACGTGTGTAAAGTGATCACTTAAACCAGCCTATGGCAGCCCCGTAAATGCCCAGACTTCCATATTCTTCTTCATCTTTGATGAGATGTCAAAAAAAAAATTATGCTTGAATCACTAGAATTTCACTAGAGACATCTGTTGGTGAGATGTAAAGAAGCTTTTTACTGAGCAGAAACTCTTTCATTAGTATGTGAGGTCTGAATTCTAGATTATAATCACATAGAGAGAAACGCCAGAAAATATCATTTTTATACGATATACTCGTATAAGATATGTAGACGGGTGAGAAGAAGAAAATTATGAGGTAAAAACGCCAGCGGTATGGAGACGTTGCACATCTCGACTTTCGCTACACTCCGTCGTAATACTTTCGCTAAAAGCCGAACGAGAAGGTCTAATGAGAGGGACTTAATGATAATCTGGCTACCGTCCTCGGAGTACTTAAATCCCGATGATTTATCAAGTGTTATCTCATCTTATGACAGGACAAGAGCTACCACTCACACAATACTCAAAATATATTGAGCAGGGTTGCCACACTAACAAATATGTTTACGTACTTATTTATATAATTCATTTATTTTTTTCTGAGTTTTCCGAGGGCACATTTTACAAAACTCTTACAGTTTTTTTCTCATATATTTTATTTAACCACTGACTGGGTTTCGTTACTGACAAAACCCAGTCCACCCCAAACTGAACAAATCAACTTGTCTGGGAGAATACGCCACTGTTTTTCAGGCTGAAATGAGCGCAATCATGGAATGTGCCCACATGAACCTATACCGATCATACTATAACAAAAATATCTACATCTTCTAGGATAGCCAGATGGCGCTTAAGGCCCTAGGCTCCATTAAGATGAGATCTAAACTAACCTATGAATGCATAGAGGCTCTAAACTGCCTGGGCGAGAGAAACGCGGTAAGGCTGGTTTGGGTACCCGGGCATTGTGGCGTCATGGTCAACGAAGCTGCCGATAAACTTGCAAGAACTGGTGCTGAAAGGACCCTGGGGCCCTGAGCCCATATGCGGACTAACACTCAGCACTATCAAGTTTAGTCTAAAAAACTGGGCCATGGACAAGAGATAAGAGATCTAGTCTAATACCCCTGGGATAAAACACGCAAAGGAATTGATCATGGGGGACTCGCAGAAATTTACCACAGAAGCTCTAGAGCTTTGCAAAAAACAAATAAGGATCCTAACCAGGACCTTGACAGGACACTGCAGACTGAGGAAACACATGAGAAAAATTTGTTGATATATTTGTTTACAGTTCATCATAAATAAAGTGGAGTATTATAGTAAAAATAAAACAAGAAACTGGCAACCCTATTGAGGATGACACACTCACTAAAAAATCTCATCTAATTGATTAATTAATATAGACTGGACGCCATTAAACGGTTGCTGAGTTAATTTTAGTCTGCCGCTTCCACAACCACTCCATTACCACCACTTCTTCCAGATTACACATGTCGTTACCTACTTTGTAGCAAATACAGTGACGCCTCGCTTAACGAATGCTTCGCTCAACGAATGCATCGCTCAACAAATCGGCTGTCCAAACTCAAAACACAGTAATGGACATTTTTTTCGTAGTACGTTTTTTTTTGCATTTTTGGGCTAAGTAGATGCAAAAGCCCAAAAAACTTAGTCCACAAATGCAAAAAAAAACGTACTGCAAAAAAAATGTCCCTTACTGTGTTTTAAGTTTGGACAGCCGAAATGCCTAGCATAACGAACTCTCTGTTATATGTGTTGTTTTTTTAGAGGTAAACAAATTCAAATTTCCCGCAATTAATGATGGTGGTACCCGCCGTGTGGCACGTTGCCCCATCTTGTTGAAACCACAGCTCTGTCACAATGTTAAAAAATCGGAGTATCTTTTTCAAGTTATTGTGCCATATTTTATGGTACCTACCTGCAGAACGAATTAAATTTTGTAACATAACGCGTTTCACATAACGAACTTTTCGCATAGCAAACTTGCTCCTGGAACGAATTAAGTACGTTACGCGGGGCATCACTGTACATATAATATATTCGCTCTAGTAATTAGTGATGGGATTAATCAAACGATTAATCAACAAAAAATATTCGATTCTTACTACAGAAGTGATCGAAAACGTTAGTATATACCCACTAACCGAGTTTTTTTTCTGCCGGTTTCGAAACATACCCGTCTCTTCGTCAGGACAATCACTACAACAGCATGCAAACAATACTACACGTCACTACCATAGCATTATTCATATGCTTACAACGATATTATAAATTGATGTGGCATTAACATTGTGGAATAACATGTTGATTTTTTTAAACGAAACGCTTATTACTTATATTTGATTACGCATTTTTATCGATTGTTGCGCGGTATGATCGATAATCCTAAAATTATCCGGAACATTGGTCTATATTTTCCCGATAGTTACCTAAGACAGCGTCGACATAGATTGTTACACATTCCTATACACAGGACCAACCTGCCGATGGTTATACCTGTAGGAAAAGCTACCGCTATATTGTACAATATCTCATTGGATATTGATATGTTCCATGTGTCTGAAGGAATTTTCCGAAGCGGGATTCTTCTACACCTTTAGCAATAGTGTTCTTGCTTATTTTCGATTTTAATGTTTAAGCTTTAAATTTTAAGTTTGTAATGTGTATGTTAATTATAAATAAATTAATTGAATTTATTATTATATCTCGTTCGACCTTCATTCGATCATTGTATTCGTTAGATTAATCCCATCACTAATTCTAATTACATCAAACACATTAGCGCTGGCAGGAATTATCTCCGACTGTGTAATCGAATCTACATAATAACCTCAGTAAGACGTGTTCATTTATCATTCAGAAAACTTGTATCGATACTAATTACTTATTCCGACTATTTAATAAATGTCGCTTGTGTTAATTCCTGTAAGTGGTAAATTAAACTATGTATCTATATTTACGGCATGATAGATTCGTGACAGTATTTAATCTATATTGTTTATATGTATATATATATATATATATATATATATATATATATATATATATATATATATATATATATATATATATATATATATATATATATATATATATATATATATATATATATATATATATATATATATATATATATATATATATATATATATATATATATATATATATATATATATATATATATATATATAAACTAAGCACGATCAGATTAATCAGAACCTAAAATCTGGCGGTGTCAAAAGTCTGCGTAATCGGAGGGCATGTATGACTATATGTATGGATGTGAAAGAGGCGAGGAGTGTATGTCAGGACAGAAGAGTGTGGCGTTCCATCCTCTCTGCCTACCCCTGCGGGGAAACGGCGTGATGGTAGTAGTAGTAGTATATATATATATGTACAAGATAGATTAATTTTAATTACATATATATATATATATATATATATATATATATATATATATATATATATATATATATATATATATATATATATATATATATATATATATGTATATATATATACAAGATAGATTAATTTATATATATATATATACTATATATATATATAAATATATATATATATATATATATATATATATATATATATATATATATATATATATATATATATATATATATATATATATATATATATATATATATATATATATATATTTATATATATCATACTAAATTATTCCAACAGAACTTTTAATATTTGGGAACTAAGAACTTCAACAACCTTCCTCACGACGTTTAAAAAAATTGAATACTTACATTAAAATACTAAAAAAATATATTTAATGAATTTTATATATAATATGCTAATTTAAGAATGACAAAAAAAAAAGTAAAAAAAAAAACAAATTAAAAAAATACTAATTTTAGTAAAAAATAAATTGAAAAACCCACAACCACAACTAACAAGTCGCTCACTCCTTTCAAGAACGTCATAAATCAAAAAACTTGATTTTTAAGGAAAACGTTTTTAAAGTTTAAAAATATAACACAATGTATTAAAAATTAATATCAAGCCACTTATTGAACTTATTACTGTGCAACAGATCTTTTTAGGTAAAACCTGAAGGTTTTTTTTCCACTTGAAAAATATTTAGTTTATTTCCAAAAATAATTCAACAATACCTTTTCTTAAAAATGCAAAAACAACACTTTCTGCCCTGTAGCGGGTAAATATTAAGTTAAAAATATGTCTCTTTTGCTAGGATATAGTACATTTTCTGGGCATTCCGAAAACATGCACAACGATTTTTGATATTTATGACGTTGTTAAAAGGAGTGAGCGAATTGTCTTCTTCGTTGGCTTGACGCCACAACTCAAAATTGACGATTTTTGATTTATGACGTTCTTGGAAGGAGTGAGCGAAGTGTAAGTCCCTCTCAAAGCGCAAGAAGTCAGTCTCTTTATTGGAGAGAACTACGTTTTTAATTTTACATTATAAGTAGAAATGTATTTTTTTTTCTGCTCAATAAAAAGCTTAATTCATCAAAACTTTGGACACACTCAAAATGTTGTGAATAAATCAACTGGTCAAAAAAAGCTTAAATAATAAAATGCAAATGATATTCTCTAGCGTTCCTCGTGTATGTGATATAATAATCCAGGATTCGGACAAATGAAGGAGTTACTTATTTATTTTTTTACAAAAATGTTAATAATATTAGTTTATAACCACTCACCGAGATTTTTATGTCTTGTTGGATAATGTATCCAAAATAAAACACGGTTTTTGTTTTATTGAATTCTACATTCATTTATGTATATTTTTATACGTGACGCGTTTCGTCTTCTTAGGACATTATCAAACACTCTGTGATAATGTCCTGAGAAGACGAAACGCGTCACGTATTAAAATATATGTACATAAATAAATGTAGAATTCAATTCAACCAAAACCGTATTTTATTTTGGATACATTATCCAACAATTCAATATGGAATTCTACCAACTGTCTGCAGTTACAATAAATTTTTATGTCTACCGGTTTCGAGACGTACCCGTCTCTTCGTCAGGACAATCACTATTACAGCATGCAAACAATACCACCTTGCTGAAAGAGTTCTACCCAATAAAAAGTTTCTTTCATCAAGTCTTCGGACACTCAAAATGTTGTGAATTAATTTTGGATGTTTACCAAAACTAATAGACTGAACGTCCGATGATCGCAACCTCCCTCGCAGTTACCCCGTTATCGCTTAGCAGATCCTCCAGGGGTGAATTATTGATGACGGTAATACGATACCCGTGTCCTCACTCTGCCCATCACTCCGCGCCACCCCCCACCCCTACTACTCATACAGCACACCACAATCTGACGAAATTGACGATTTCGACAATAAACTGGCTTTGTAGCAATGATAATACAGAATTTGACTTCAAAGTGGACGTTTTATATATTAAATTAGAAGTATTATTTTTTGACATCTCATCAAAGATGAAAAAGAATATGGAAGTCTGGGCATTTATGGGGCTGGCGACCGTCATAGGCTGGTTTAAGTGATCACTTTACACACGTTTAGTATATAATAGATAATTTAATGGATTTTTGTTTCTTCTAGCTAATTCAATTATATTACCTGAAGCGGAGGGCTGATCATTTTTCCTACATGTGTTAATGATCTAGATAACAGTGTCCTTTGCACCATCAGGTTTAATGCTTTGTAGTAATAATACAGGATTTTACTTTAAATTGGACGTTTTATATATTAAATTATTAAAGTATTATTTTTTGACATCGCATCAAGTATGAAGAAGAATATGGAAGTCTGGGCATTTACGGGGTTGACGACCGTCATAGGCTGGTTTAAGTGATCACTTTACACACGTGTAACATTCACCAATTCTACCTATTATTATTGACAACCACACTACTCAAATTCTTGGACGTTATATATATATATATATATATATATATATATATATATATATATATATATATATATATATATATATATATATATATATATATATATATATATATATAAATATGTAAATAATTAAAAAAAAAACCTTATTAAATGTTAAAATATATCGCTTAGAAAAATGATACTTTCTTTTTTTTTGTTAAATATTTAAAACATCGTTTTCCTAATTTTCTTCATTGTTTTTAACCTCTTTTTATTAGTACCAATAAACTAAATTAAATTTATTTTTTGAAGTGAGCTAATTGTGTTTAAGCGCAAGCGATGTTCGCATAACTGGGTCGTGCTGTACTATACGAGTATAGCATACTCCCGATAATGACAAAGCGATATCAGAATATTAAATTCGCCAGAATAGGTCTGCTAACTTAATTACCGCGCAATATGTACGGATAATAAATTATAGAAGGGAGAGGAAAATTGCATTTTTATTGGCGATCGCGGAGCGCGGCTACGCCACTGGTAAGGGGCTTCCAACTCGCGGGCACTCCTACATATCGCTCACTCCTTTCAACAACGTAATATATCAAAAATCGTCAATTTTCAGTTGTGCATGTTTTAGTAATGCCCAGAAAATGTACTATATCCCAGCAAAAGCGGCATATTTTTAACATAATATTTACACGGTACAGGGCAGAAAGTGTTGTTTTTGCATTTTGAAGAAAAGGTATTGTTTAATTATTTTTTTAAATTTACTAAATATTTTTTCAAATAGAGAAAAAACTTTCAGGTTTTACCTAAAAAGAGCGCAGTAAAAAGTTCAATAAGTGGATTGATATTTATTTTTAATACATTTTATTTTATTTTTAAACTTCAAAAACGATCTCCTGAAAAATTAAGTTTTTTTTTATATATGACGTTGCTGAAAGGAGTGGGCGATTTGTGTACTAGACAGCTGCAGTATAGAACCAAGTTAATACAATGGGTAAAAATGTGTATCGATACTGGAGGCACCCACTTGATGGATATAAACGTTCTTGAGGTAGTATTTTACGAAAATGGCGCTATATAAATTATCCAAATTTATAATTATGATTATAATGTTTTCCGCTTTACAAAAAAAACCTTAGGGCTTCGTTATTCATATTGAATTAATCATTTAATTTTGTTTTTGAATTACGTTTTTACTAAATATTTTTTTTTTGAGGAATGGAAATATTTATTTGGTCCTTTATTTATTTTCTATCTTTGTGTCCTTGTCACCGGCTCAACTTACCCTGTCCCTCTCGCACTTTTTAAAGATTCAAGAAAATAATTGCCAATTTATTTTTTTAATACAAATAGTTACATTTTTTATACAATTTAATACAATTTCTATACATGGTATACATTTCGGAGCCTTTTCAAAAAAGATGATGAGCTCTTATGCTTGGAGAGGGACTTTTTTAGTATATTTTTATGTACTAATGTATTGCAACATATGTTGCAATTCTTCAGTTCTTCCCTGGCGTTGATTCGATCGACTTGTTTAAACCGCTAAACGAATATCGCCAATAACGCTTCCTTTTCGCTTCCTTTTGGTTTGATATACCATTAAATACGCTAATCGAATCTCGCTTTAAAAATCGCTTACTAAATACTTAATACATTCGCGCTAAATAGATTAAACAATTAATAAACCCAACTTTCTGAGGCGATACACGTGGAACGTTGTGGCGAGGAATTTTGCAGCCTACAACAGTTCTCTTGAGAGAAATCAGAAGATGTACGCAAAAGGTCAGTTCCTTGTTTCTCGTTCCTTTTCATAAATCCACATCTGCGCAGTGACACAAAAAAATTAACAACCTAGGTACTTTGCGAACAAGCTCACGAGCCGCCAGATGATATATCTGTATTTGTAATAGATTTCCCGAATAATCCGAAAACACGAAAAAATTATAAAAATCTCTCTTCTTCTCCGTCCAATTCCTTGTTACTGAGGGTTGTGACCCTTTCGAAACACCACATTTCGAAAGTGTCAATTTTTCCCCTTTCTGCTGCTTTTATGGTCCATGTTTCAGCAGCATAGAGAAAAATGGAGTGGACCAAGCTCCTGACAAGCTTCAACTTGGAGTTGTTTCTCACCCCGGTCTTTCCAGATTTTGTCTATCTCAGACTCAAATATAAAGAAATTTAAAACTGCAGAACATTTAAAACATTATAAATATAGAGAAAATGAAAACTGCGCTATATACGGGTGTATGTATACTAACTTGCTTAGTTACAACATTTTGAGTGTGCCCAAACACTTGTTCACAAAATATGGATGATCTCCAATTACAGGAGTTATTTTCATACTATTTTTTGACATCTCATCAAAGATGAAGAAGAATATGGAAGTCTGAGCATTTACGGGGCTGACGACCGTAAATGCCCAAACTTCCATATTCTTCTTCATCTTTGATGAGATGTCAAAAAATAATACGAAAATAACTCCTGTAATTAAAGATAATCCAGATTTTGTGAAAAAGTATTTGGACACACTTAAAATGTTGTGAATAAATTATCTGTTTAAGCTTATAAGCTAAAATAATGAAAATGAAATGGTATGTGATTATTATCCAGGATTCGGACGTCACATACTAATAAAAGAGTTTCTGCCCAATAAAATGGTTCTTTTCACCAATAGATGTCTCTAGTGAAGTTTTAGTGATTCAAGAACAATGTTTCAAAATTGGTTCATATATATAGAACTTCCAAGAATTTGAGTAGTGTGGTTGTCAATAATGGGTAGAATTGGTAAATGTTACACCAGCCCATGACGGTCATCAGCCCCGTATATGCCCAGACTTCCATATTCTTCTTCATCTTTGATATGTCAAAAAATAACTTACTTAGTAGTAAAACGCACGTGTTGACAGCATGACAAGACTAGCGATAACTAACCTAAAAATGAATGAGAAAAATGGTCAAGGCGTTGAAAATAATCCAAAAAATAATGGTGCTTAAGAAGCCCTGATATTTAAAATTACTTCCCTAAGGGGGATGGCAGGGAGATAAAATAATTGTTTTGTATTGCAGACGCCCCTCTATCGTTATACTAATAAATTGATTATCTTCATAATATAAAACAACATTACGCGTCACTGAACTATATGTAGTACTGAGCCATATTAGCTATTGTCTTTTTATTTTTATTTATTTATACAAATAAAATTTATTTATGTTGTTGTTTTACTTTTGTGATTGGAAATGTAGGGTGACTGTTACAGTTTTTGGCCACCATAGCCACAAGGTTATTTTATGTAGGGTCAATGTTACAGTTATTGGTCACCAAAGTTGCTAGGTTAGGTTAGGTTTTTTTAAATATTATTTTGTATTATTCAAGGTTGATATACAAAAGGAAGATAATTACACATTTTCTATAGTGTTAAATATTCTAAACATATAAGGTTAGGTTTCGTTACGTAACGTAGGGTTAGGTTAGGTAGGGTCAATGCTATAGTTATTGGTCACCATACTTAATAGGTCCCTGGATCAAGGTCAATATAAATATTTACTATTTTTTTGCCATAATATTTATTTAATATTACCCTGGACTGGTAGGTACCGGAAGCGCAGGGTTGATAACATTCATTTCATGTATTTTACGATTAAGATTACTACTTCTATACGATGCAGTACCCTATGCACCGTGTATATAAATATTCACCATTCTACCCATGATTGACAACCATACAACTCAAATTTTGGGACACACTCAAATTTGGGGTCGTATTTTCATATTCTCAATATTATTAATATTTAAAGTATTTATTTTGTGGTTAGTCATTTTTGCTTATTTTTTTTAACAAAAATGCTAGTAATATTAGTATAGAACCACTCACCGAGATTTTTATGGATACCGGTTTCGGGACGTACCCGTCTCTTCGTCAGGATAATCATTTTTTCAATTTCTAATATGAATCAAGTAAGAAAAACCTGGCACAATCAGGTATGTCAAATACTTGAAAGCGGCCGGGTCAGGAGTCGTAATAATCGTCGGGTATGTATGAGGAGATGCATGAATGTAGAAGAGGCGAAGAATGTTTGCAAAGACAGAGTGGTGTGGCATTCGATTCTCTCTGCCTACCCCTGTGGGGAAGCGGCGTGATGGTTAGTTAGTTTTTTATCAAGGAAGTAGGTATATGAATCACCCTGTGTCTAAATAAACATAACAAATATTTTTACTCAATTTTTATTACGTAAAGCATATCGAAGGAGGCAGAGTTAATTAATAAATATTCGGAATTTCAATAAGCCGTATGAAAAATCGCAATAATTGTTATAGGGGGGGGGGGGTTACAGCCAGTGGTGGCGAATAATTAGATTAAAATGTCATTTACGGAGGGGGTGAACGCTGTCTAACACACCCTTCTATATTCACAGCCCTCGCCAATCGTTTGGAAAAGTTTTACAATTATGATCGAGATAACGTAATCAAACGCATCAATCTCGTATTATTTATTTTATTAGTTTATTTACATACTATCAATTATTCCATCTCATCTATAGATGTATGGTATATATGATATATGTACTTATATATATATATATATATATATATATATATATATATATATATATATATATATATATATATATATATATATATATATATATATATATATATATATTCATAAGTTCCGGAAATTTAAGAAGTGTTGTAATCTATCATGGGTAAATGGTAGGTCTAAAGCTCTGTGACTTCCATATTCATTTGTATATTTATATGTACATGGTAGAAATGCGATCTCTCAGACGATTGCGCATCAAGACGATGTATAATAAATGTTTGAATGGTGATGGAAGGAAAGAATGCAAGGCTGAGATAAGCATTATCGATAAAATTAAGAATAGGTGTGTTGAGATGGTTTGGGTTTGTGAATCAAATGAGTAAGATATTTCTTAGTAGAACAAATTTACTAGGCGAATGTGGTTGGTAATAGGAGCAGAGGAAGACCGAGGAAAACATGACATTTTCGTGTATTTAAAATACTTGAAAGTCGGAATAATCGGCGGGTATATATGAGGAGATGCAAAGGTCATTTGGAATGATGGTAGATTGATGTTGCCTTCTAATCTCTCTGCCTACTCCTGCTGAGAGCGACGTGATGGTTTGTTAGTGAGTTGGTTGTATATATTTTTAAAAGTCCGGTTTTAAATAATCCGGGTCCTTGGAGGAATCATTTATTCGGACTAAGCGAGGTACATCGATTGTTCAATATTACATATCGCTCACTCCTTTCAACGTCATATATCAATAAACTTGATTTTTCAGGAGATCGTTTTTATAGTTCAAAAATATTATAAAATGTATTAAAAATAAATATCAAGCAACTTATCGAACTTTTTACTGTGCAACAGATCTTTTTATGTAAAACCTGATGTTTTTTTCTCCATTTGAAAAATATTTAGTATATTTAAAAAATAATTAAAAAATACCTTTTCTTAAAAATGCAAAAACAACACTTTCTGCCCTGTAGCGGGTAAATACTAACTTTAAAATATGCGGCATTTACTGGGATAAAAAGTACATTTTCTGGGCATTCCGAAAACATGCACCATTGAAAATTGACGATTTTTTATATATGACGTTGTTAAAAGGAGTGAGCGATATACACTGATATGAACTATTACACATTCATGAGTCGGTGCAATAATTATAATTTGAGGGTTCATCATATCAGTATAATATGATCGCACGTCATCAATAGCGATTAAATGTGAAATGTTAATATATAATCCTGTTTAATTATGAAAATTTCACGTCAAATGATGAAGCCTACATTTGTAACTATTCGTACAGCATTATCGTCATTCTCCTTATTAACAAGGGCAATAATTCTATCATTGAACGTTTTAATATGTCAAAATGTCATACATAAAGCTACAATTTATTATTAGATTAAAACCAATATTTTTAGCTTTTCCACTTTTTTATTTGACCAGCGACCGGGTTTCGTCGTTACCGACATCATCAGACTGGTAAAAATATTGGTTTTAATCTAATAATAAATTAAAAATGCAATTCCATCACGAAGTGTCAGTGGATAATATAAATCTATTATAAAGCTACAATTTAAGTTTTTTGTTTATCAATTTGTTACTTTTTCAAAAGCAAAATCGATATAAGCTTTAACGTAGATGAAGAAGGACATGAAAGTTTGCGTATTGACCTGAATATTTTTTGTCCATTTGAAAAATATTTAGTATATTTAAAAAAAAAAATTAAACAACACCTTTTCTTCAAAATGCAAAAACACTCTTTCTGCCCTGTAGCGGGTAAATATTAAGTTAAAAATTTGCCGATTTAGTACATTTTCTGGGCATTCCGAAAACATGCACAACGATTTTTGATATATGTATATGACGTTGTTGAAAGGAGTGAGCGAATTGTCTTCTTCGTTGGCTTCCGCAGCTAACGACATCTTCAATCTCGCACACGAGTGTTTGTTTCTCTTATCCTGGTGTTCCTTATTCTTCTATCTCGTAGACTCTTGCCAGATATGCTTCTTAGAGTCATCATTACTGACACTCTTAGCTCATTTTTTTATTATTTATAATACTGTGTTAATTTTTATACTTTACAGTTCTTGCCTTAGTTTTTCTTTTCCTTTTTCAGATGGTATTAAACAAAACTCAGTTTTATTGTCTGATTTTGTTTAACACTTGCCCTAAAGCACTTGACTCGGAAGGACATATTATGTACATTATATTGTCCGTATAAAAACACACTAGAGTTATTTATACTGTAAGTAGCAGGGGCCTCTTCTCTATTCAACTGTCACGGGGTTGATACAGTCCCCCAAACAATATAATTATTGAAAGGATAAAACTGTTTATTTTTTGTACTTAATTGAATGACCGCGTTTTTCAAACAACATTGTATGTTTTTTTTGACATATCATCAAAGATGAAGAAGAATATGGAAATCTGGGCATTTACATTGTATTAAGCATTGCATGTCCGCCTCTGTAGTGTAATGGTCAGCACGCTCGGCTACCGTTCTGGAGGTCCCGGGTTCGATTCCCAGGGAAGTCAAATAAATATTTATTCAATATTACCCTGGACTGGTACCTGAAGCGGAGGGCTGATCACCTTTCCTTCGTGTGTAAACGATCAAGATAACACTGTGTTCATATGAAGCAGTGCCCTATGCACCATTGGGGTGCGGATAAGGGTTTTTTTTTAAATGTACTAACGAAAAACTTTTTGCAATTTTAAATACAAATACCGTATTTTACGGACTTGATGTTAATTTTCAAGCAATTTGTAAATAAAAAGTTACATTTTTAACCAAATCCTGTTACTACAGAATTTTAAGAGTGGGGGTGGGTTTGCCTGAGAAACCATTGCATTTTACGATTGTAGTGTGTTTTTGTGTACTACAAATGCACGTGTGAGTTGTATGGTAGACTACATTTTTATTGTACGATTCCCATCACTATAATGTAAATATATAGTAATACTTCAATCCGAATACCAACAAGACCTACTTTTCAAAAAAACTATGCATTAAACGTTGAATTAAGGGCAAAATTTAGTTAAAAATTAATCACATGCGTTTTTGGTCGAACCGAGGACCAACATGCACTATATTTTGCGTAGTTGAAACCGGTAGAATAAAATTTCTGTTATAAGTTATCTACTAACATTACTTAAATTTTGTAAAAAAATATCAATCTTATTATGAAAACTTTAAAATATAAAGAGTTTTTAAAAGTTTTTAATTTTTGGTACTTTTCTCCAACCAATTTCAATAAGCAATTTATCATCATCAACAGATGGATATTTACTTATCCATTCCTAATGAACCGAAACCGGTTGGAGAAATGAACCAAAAAGAAAAGTGGTTAAAAACGAAATTTTAGATTTATTTTATAATTTTTTTATTAATTGTTTCAGCATTAACTTTGTGGTAAGACATGTTACAATGATTAAAGAAAACACTTGTTTTTAAACCACTTGAGTTTTATTAAAGACTACTAGTTTCAGAAGCTAAACTTCCATCATTCAGGTCTGAATAATAACTAAAAAAAATTATGAAATTTGCCACAAATTATCTTTAAAAAACATTAACGAAAATAAATCTAATTGACAAACCGCCCCAGATTGAGTTGACAAATGACCCCTCGCTACGTGTGTGTGTGTGTGAGAGTGTAGGTACTGGGGGGCCATGTACGCAGGAGGGGGGGGCGAACCGAGGATGATGAGAAACAGATATTCGTGTTTACCAGCGGCCCGGAGTTCGGCACAGTTCATAAAGCGAGCCAAAGTGATTCGAGTTCCGCTAGAAATAAAACACCCTGTATGTGTAATTCAATCAGGGCTGGCCCATAGGCGATATAAAATTGCTGAAAAAAATATTTATGTTTCTAACACTCTCCTTATCATTCATCGTTCACTTTGTGTAATAACACTTTAATAAACACTAATTCGTGACTACCGGTTTCGAAATAATCATTCCATCATCAATTCATTAAAATAAAATTATTACGGTTTGGCATTTGCACAAAAACAACAATTTTAAAGAGAGAAAAAAGACAAATGATTCAAATCGGAATATTTTTAAAAGTGGACTAAAAATTATATTTAGTTGGTTATTGTAAGAGTTAAGAACGACTAAGAAAGTATATATATGACGAATGAGAACGGGAGAACGGAACGGGAACGCCTGAAAAAGTCTTGGCACGATCGGATCAATCAGAATATAAAATCTGGTCTTGTCAAAAATCTGCGTAATCGGAGGGTATGTA
Organism: Brachycentrus maculatus; assembly: GCF_059751285.1. Taxonomy (NCBI): domain Eukaryota; kingdom Metazoa; phylum Arthropoda; class Insecta; order Trichoptera; family Brachycentridae; genus Brachycentrus; species Brachycentrus maculatus. Next base: position 1,238,570 of record NW_028281123.1, on the reverse strand, counting down.
TGGCTAGATATATGGGTGTGAAAGAAGCTAGGAGTGTATTTCAGGACAGAAGAGTGTGGCTTTCCATCCTTGCTACCAACGGCGTGATGGTAGTAGTACGTATTTTATTGAAGATCGCGCCTGATAATTTCTTATATACCTCTCTTCTATCTGATCTTTGTATAACTCTCAGATCATGGTCCATCACTTTGTTCTTCCCAAGAAAGAACACTTTCCATTCCTCGCCATAACACATCATTCTTCAGTAATTCCTTCTCTGTCCAAGCGGCCAGACTATGGGATGAATTACCTCTCCGCGTAAACAAATGCACCTTCTCTAATAACTTTTAAGAAACTTCTGAGACATTACTATCTATTATTAGAATCCTAATTGTCCATCAATCCTCCTCCTTCTACCTCCTTCCCTAAACACTCCTTTTTCCTTTTCCTTCCTTATAATCATCAATTTATAATTTACGTTTTTTTTTAAATGTTCAAGTACCATCTATTCTCTGATGGCAATAATTTATTTATGGTATCAAACGTTTTGATCAATCACTAGTCTGTTTTTGGTTATTTAGAAGACATTGCTTTTCAGCAAAAAGCCCGCCATTGTAATTATTTATTTTCTGTACATGAAGTTTAAATAAATATTATCGCACGTTTAACCTCGGCTCGTAACGCATGTCTGTATTGAAAACTATAGTGCATGTTGGTCTTCGGGTCGACCAAAAATCGCATGTGTTAGACATTTTGTGTAGTTTTGAGTGTGTGAATGGTGCTATGGTGGTGAAGGGTAGTATTGTTTGCATGCTGTGTTAGTGATTGTCCTGACGAAGAGACGGGTACGTCTCGAAACCGGTAGACGTAAAAATGTTAGAGTGGTTAAATACTAGTTTTACTAACATTTTTGTAAAAAGATAAATAAGTAAAAATGACTAACCACAAAGTAAATGCTTTAAATATTAATAATATTGAGAATATTATATAAGTAAATAAATAATTGTGGCAACCCTATCACCACTTATACCATCAGTAGTCACTCGTACAACCCTTATATTATTCCACCCCATTAGATTGTCTAGTCCGGAGCAGAGATAAATAACTGTTGTTCTCTTTCGATTGCTCAACAACAAGTTCCTAGTATCCTAAGTGGGGTGCGTACCAAATCTATATACATATCTGCAACCTTTATATCTGTACCTAAATAATAAATTCATTGATTGATTAAACAGTCACTTTGTGGTAATATCTATCTATTTAAAATTTAAGTTTTGCTAGGTAAATAAAACTGTTTCTTAAAATCCAAACGGTGTTTGAAAATAATGCTAAATTCTTCGAAACTCGTGTCACAATAGATTTTAACAAATAATGGTATTTATCAAGTAAAAAAACAAATGGAATATTTAATTACCATCGACAAATTATAAGGAGAATACATTATAGCTGGTTGTGTTGTGATCCTACTACTTTTATTGTGGCATGTTGCCGTTGTGATGTGGTCACTTGTTGTGACCTCGTGTTTATGATGTAGTGGGTTTGGTGACCAGAATGAAAATGAAAGAATGCAGTTACTGTTGGTTCCTTTATTGAATCAAATGCAAATTTCTCTAAATACTGAAATCAAATAATGACAAATAATTTATAATATATAGAGTTAAAGAAGTAAGGTTAAAAACTAATTTACGCGTCTGCTCTTGTCGACGATCCAAACAATTCTCTCTTTTTCGTGTCCCGAGTTTCAGCCTCGTCGGGTCCGCTCGGCTATCTTCGGTTTTGTTTTTAATCATTGGAAGTATAAAATATCGAATCGTTAAAAATGACTAACTGCATTGGTGTTTATTTTCTTGCCAAGCAAAAGCGACTTAAATGGCCCTCCTGAGCATTTTACGTTTTGATAGTTGGTCACTTTCTTCTATACGACTACGATATTTGAGTCCCTGATACATTTGAGTTGCTAATAATACGCTCGCACACTGGTTGCGCGCCCCTGCGGACGCGTAACAACAGATATAATACAATTTGATGCCCCTCTACAGCTCAATCAACCCCTGATTAAAATGTAATCGGATAAACCACCGGGCGGATTGGGCAAATAGGGGAAACTACCCTCCCGCTAGCTGCGAGGAACAACACCAAACACGTTACGTCACCGGATCGGATCGTGTGAACAACTTCATGCGCAAGTGCAATCTGGACTCCTGAGCTTTTGTTGCAATGTTTTATTACTCTTGCACACAATTTTTAATTGATTTTATTTTATTTTTTATATATAATACCCGCAAAGCGTCTATTTTAGATGCTTATCTGCAGGTAGGGTAGTAAGGATAGGGAAGGTCAATGTGAAAAAGACATCACAAACACCCAAACCAATTGAAAATAAATCTTTCTTGAATTCATTTTGCAATTGGCGGGAATCGAACCTGCGACGCCAGTTTCGCAGTCGAGCGTCTACCCAACTACGCCACAGCGCCTGCTTAGTAATAATAATAATTTGGATAATTTGTATAGCGCCATTTTTGTAAAATACTACCTCAAGGGCGCTTATAAGGACATGTATATTAATAATAATAATAGGATGATGATAATGATATACAAAAAATAAATGGATTAAAACGTCGTCAATCGGTCTCAGGAGCGGGGAAAAGATGAGACGACAAATTAAACGCCTTCCTCTTGATCCCATGGGCTGGAGAATGGCCAAGGTGTTGGGCAGGACGCCACCCAGAGCGATGGTCACGCTGGAGGGCAGCTTGTTGAGCTCCTCGTCATTGTGGATGGCCAACTTCCAACTTCCAGACTAGCACAGTTCAAACGGGACTTCACTTTTATCCTCTTTTGCCTCCCTTCCGTGGTCCGACATGATATCTGTAATATAAGTACCCAGACTTCCACATTCTTTATCAATGTTGAAATTTAAAAAAAAAAAAAAAAATTACTCCTTAGTAGAGATAATCCAGATTTGTGAACAAGTATTTGAATACACTCAAAATGTTGTTTAATATATAGAATTGTTTTTTATTATTTTTCTTTTAGATTGAAGAAAATATATGTGGCGAATGTGAGAGGGAAAACAGAACGAGGACGACCGAAAAAGACTTGGCACGATCAGATCAATCAGAACCTAAAATCTGGCGGTGTCAAAAGTCTGCGTAATCGGAGGGCATTTACGACTAGATTAATGGATGTGAAGGAGGCGAGGAGTGTATGTCAGGACAGAAGAGTGTGGCGTTCCATCCTCTCTGCCTACCCCTGCGGGGAAACGGCGTGATGGTAGTAGTAGTAGTAGTACATTTAAGCCACATATGAGCCGCAGCTAAGCATGACCTAATACAACTAGTAAATAATTATAAATAATCAATCTCCTAAGTTACCACTAAAGTAAGATACATTATTTTTTGACATCTCAACATAAGTGAAGAAAAATATAGAAGTCTGAGTGTTTACATGGTTTACGAACTGTCAAAGGCTGCTGTTTAAGTGATCACGTTACACACGTGTAACATTCACCAATTCTACCCAAGATTGACAACCACACTTCTCAAATTCTCATACCTCTGGAGCTTTTTGCAATTTTTTATTACTTTTAGATTCGATTTTAATTTAATTTTTAATTTTTAAATTATTTTTTGACATCTCATCAAAGATGAAGAAGAATATGGAAGTCTGGGCATTTACGGGGCTGACGACCGTCATAAGCTGGTTTAAGTGATCACTTTACAAACGTGTAACATTCACCAATTCTACCCATTATTGACAACCACACTACTCAAATTCTTGGAAGTTCTATCCGGAGAAAATCCAGATTTTGTATTGAAGTATTTGGACACACTCAAAATGTTTTAATTTTCAATGTTTTATTATATTAAGAAGCATTTATCAACTGAGAGGGTAGGAAGGGCATTTAAACCGTCATAAGTTTGCATAAAATTACATACTCATAAACTCAACATATTCTCACATACTCAATATATTCTCACTAACTCATTTTATCCTCATAAACCTCTTTTATTCTCATAAACTCCTTATATTCTCGTAACCTCATTACATTCTCATATACTCATTACATGCTCATACACTCATTATATTCTCACTAACTCATTATATTCTCACAACCTTACTACATTCTCACAACCTCATTACATTCTCACAACTTCATTACTTTCTCACAACCTCATTACATTCTCATACACTCATTATATTCTCACTTACTCATTTTATTCTCATGAACTCATTACATTCTCACAACCTCAATACATTCTCACAACCTCATTACATTCTCATTTACTCATTACATTCTCATAAACTCATTATATTCTCACTAACCCATTTTATTCTCATAAACTCATTACATTCTCAAAACTTCATTACATTCTCACAACCTCATTACATTCTCAAATCCTCATTACATTCTCATAAACTCATTACACTAAGAACCATCCATCAGACGTGGGGGAGGCAGGGGGGCATTTAAACATTCAAAAAGTTTTCATCCAATATTCACACGCTCATGGGGCCCGCAGCGTGTTATCCTAATGGAAAAGCGAGTTCATATCACCTCCCCTATTTAATTTTTCCCTAGAGGATCATATGGCCCAGACCTCCCCTACGCAAGAGAAGAGGAGTGACAATATCCACCATATACACTTGATGGAAAAACCTATCAAATTAATATCTCCATTGTCGTTCATGTAGATTTACAACTGATCTTTTGGGGAATTCCTCAAAAGGGATTCATGCCCGGGAAAAACGTATTTCAAATAGGTACTTGAAAGTGGTATAAAACTACATATAGCGAGTTGCTATTTTTGAGTTTTTGGGCATATGTTGCCGTGTTTAGTGATCACGTGAAGGGATCACGTTTTTTTTAGTATAATGGGGGAATGCCAGAATAAAATTTAAAGAATGTTTTTACTCACAGTTAGTTGTTTTATTTATATAGGTGCGTACACTGAAATCAGAATAATTACAAAATACTTAGTACTATATATTTATGAATTAAAGAAGCAAAATAAAAATAAAAATGAAAATCTTTAGGGTACCGCAGGGGCAAACGCGTTATAATCAACTTTTTCAAGTACCTAAATGTAATACTGATTTTGCCAGAAATACTACAATTAACCGCATCATGGATACTTATAATAAAATGTTTAATGACGTAGATATATTTGGAAAAAGCACTAATTCCACACACACACACACACACACACACACACACACACACACACACACACACACACACACACACACACACATACACACACACGCACACGCACACACGCACACACGCACACACGCACACACGCACACACGCGCACACGCAAACACGCACACACGCGCACACGCGCACACGCGCACACGCGCACACGCACACACGCACACAATATTTTGAGTTGACCAAATACTGAATCACAAATCTGGATTATCTCCAATTATAAGAGTTATTTTTCACATCATTTTTTGACATCTCAACATAGAATGTTTATTATCCGCACCCCAATGGTGCATAGGGCACTGCATCATATAAACGCTGTGTTATCTTTATATGTTAACGATCAATCGTTAACACATGAAGGAAAGTTTATCAACCCTCCGCTTCAGGTACCAGTCCAGAGTAATATTAAATAAATATTAGAGTGAAAAAATCACTTATATTTATTTGATCAACTCCCTGGGAATTCGGGAATCGCGCTCTCGCTACCGAATTAGGGTAGGCGAGCGCGGTTACTATTACACTACGCAGTAGGACAAATAGTGAATGTTACAGGTGTATAAAGTGATCACTTAACCAACCTATGATAGGTCATAAGCCCTGTAAATACCCAGACTTCAATATTCTTCTTCATTTATATTGACATGTCAAAATATTTAATTTTATTTTAATGCGACGGGCATCTCTCGAAAGCTGATAATATCCGGTAAAGATGAAAGGCGATTCATCTCACTCTAACTTGATTATCTCCATCTTTTGACGATGTGGCAGCGGCGAAAGCCGACAACCTCCTCCCCTCGCCTTCGACCGGTGCTAACTTCATCCCAATCTCATAAGTCGGGGCCAGAAGATCAAAACCGGGGCCACTTTTAACCGCAAAGCCTTTATTTTAGATGCTTTTCTGCAGGTAAGATAGTAGATGTGAAAAATACATTACAAACACCCAGGCCAATTATAATAGATCTAGCCAAAGAATAAAATAATTTATTTGAAATCCCTTTTTTCACTCGCGCAAAGACACGCATTTTACATAGCTCCAAAACAGTTCAATTTATTCCACAACCTTAGTTTGTTTAGATTTAAAATTTTGCTTATTGTTTATTGAAGAGACAGATTAAAGCTCCTTTTTCTTGTAGACGTATCACTCATGTAGTGCATACTTGCTAACTTTTTACTTTTTTATCTTTTTTATCTTTTTATAAGTTTTTAATTTTTATTAAAAAAAAAATATTTATAAAAAAAAAAATATATATATATATATATATATATTTATATATATATATATATATATATATATATATATATATATAAATATATATATATATATATATATACATATATATATATATATATATATATATATATATATATATATATATATATATATATATATATATATATATATATATATATATGTATATAAATATATAAATATATATTTATATATATATATATATATATATATATATATATATATATATATATATATATATATATATATATATATATATATATATTTATTGTGTCAAAAAATAATATGAAAAATAACTTTTGTAATTAGAAATAATCCAGATTTGTGAACAAGTATTTGGACACACTCAAAATGTTGTAAATTAGGAATTCTGGCATGTGAATGTGTTACCTTTTGATTTCATATTGGTTTAACATAGGACTGGTCACGTTTTATCGCATCTTTAATTAAGATTTTGATAGAATAAAGGTAAACAGAACAGATTTGCATTTTAAGGATTTTTTGTGCAATATTGGAAATGTAACTTTTCGGCGAGGACCTCCATCATTGTGCTGAACATTGACTAGCCCTGAAGCGTTGGGACGCCCCGATGTTGGGGCGTCGCGGCGGCCGCTGTCACCGGCTCCCGGCCGTCCAATCAATCACCGCCAGTCAACGTACAGCCTTCACAACTACCGAGGCACGTAATCCCAACATCGCACATAATAATATAACATAATATCTGTACGCAACAAGCAAATCGTAGTCATACAGGAGAAAAAGACCAAGTACATGTTTTACGAAAACAAAAACAAAAAAGTTTGTATAATTTATAATTTATATTTGGAGCACTAACTTTGTGATTTTCCATTTTATAACTAACAGGTAACTTTGTTTTAAAATCACGTGTTTTAGTATTAATCAGTCTTGATAAAAAAGCGGTTAGCATCAAAAGAGGTAGACATTATAATTAAGTTATAATAAAACATTTATAATGAATACAAAAATTATTATAAAAAAGTTTGTTTTATTTTATAAAGTTCTAATTATGATATCGTAGTCATACAGGAGAAAGTGACCAGGTGCATGTTTTACAAAAACGTGATCATTGCCTGTTTGATATCTTACTAGCTTAATATTGCCCTGGAAAAATCCAAAAGGATTTTAAACTTGGAAGTATAATATATTGACTTGTTAAAAATGACTAACTGCATTGGTGTATATTTTCTTGCCAAGGAAAAGTGACTTAAATGGCCCTCTTGAACATTTTACGTTTTGTTAGTTGGTCACTTTTTCCTGTATGACTACGAAATACAGATTCAGAACAAAAGAATATCTTCATTATTAAAAATTAAACACTTATATTAGACAATTGTTCCGCAAATTATTACTTGGTGTGTCGCATAAAAAAATTCTAGTTTTGTGAAAATAACATTGCTCCAAATTTTGATGGCCTGTGCTCAGTAATGTATGCTCACATTTCGCGTTTAACATAATATCGCTCACTCCTTTCAACAACGTCATTTATAAAAAATCGTCAATTTTCGGTGTGCATGTTTTCGGAATGCCCAGAAAATGTACTATATCCCAGCAAAAGCGCCATATTTTTACTTAATATTTACCCGCTACAGGGCAGAAAGTGTTGTTTTTTCATTTCGAAGAAAAGGTTTGGTTTAATTATTTTTTTTAAATATACTAAATATTTTTCTAATAGAGAAAAAACATTCAGGTTTTACCTTAAAAGATCTGTTGCACAGTAAAAAGTTAAAAAGTGGCTTGATAATTATTTTTAATACATTTTGTTATATTTTTAAACATTAAAAACGATCTTCTAAAAATCGAGTTTTTTTATATATAACGTTGTTGAAAGGAGTGAGCGATATGTATTTTTCTCAGGCTAACCTAAAAAAAAAATTGACATCTCAACAAAGATGAAGAAGAATATGAAATTCTGGGCATTTATGGGGCATACGAACGTCATGCTGGTTTAAGTGATCACTCTACACACGTGTAACATTCACCAATTCTACCCATGATTGACAACCACACTACTCAATTTTTTTTCTTCCATATATATGATCCAATTTCGAAACATTGTACTTGAATCACTTAGAATTTCACTAGAGACAGATGTCTCTGTAGATGACAGATGTCAGATTTGTGAGACGAAGCACCTTTTTTATTTGAGCAGAAACTCTTTCATTTGTATGTGAGGTCCGAATCCTGGATCTTAATCACATACTTCCATATTCTTCTTCGTCGAAAAGTAATATTTTTTTATTTTATTTTTATTTATTTATTGAACGGCTGAAGCCTTTAATATAATACAAATAATACATATTTACAGTATCTAATATAAAAATAAAAATACACTAATGAATACACTAATAGAGAAACAAAAAGTCTTATAACGTAAAATCATAATAAAATAACAAATAGTAAGCACTGGTAAATACACGTCTCCTTCAAACACTATCGGCGAGCAGCGAGAGAGAGTGAAACACAACGTTTAAATTTATCCATTATAACATGGCGAAGAAATGCTGAGAAAGTACAGATTTTAAGGAGGATAACAATATATTAAATAAATCTATACTATCAAAAGCATTGGCTAACATGTGAAGCCGCGGAATGGGAGAGAATGTGGCATAGTTTGCATTATGTACAAATACTGAAAAATATGAAAAATAGCTCCTATAATTGGAGAAAATGCAGATTTATGAACAGATTTTTGGACACACTCAAAATGTATTAAATAAATATTATTCAATTTGTGAACATCGCAGTCAAACATTTTTTTATAATTTATATTTGAAGCAATATCTTTCTAATTTTCCATTTTATAATTAAAATTTAACTTTGTTTTGAAATCAGAATATAAATTTATTAAAACTTAATTATAATGTCTATCGGTTTCGAAGCTAACCGCTCTTTATCAAGACTGATCAGACATGATAAAGAAGCGGTTAGCTTCGAAACCGGTAGACATTATAATTAAGTTATATTAAAATATATATAGTGATTTTAAAACAGTTACATCTTAATTTTAAACATTTTTTACGCAGTCTCATTTATTTATGTTAAGGTTCTTGATTATAACTCCAAGTTGGGCTTATTACTTTATAGGGATAACTTTCACACTCGAAGCTCCCAGCTTCAAGTTTGGCTTTCAGCTGAAAGAAATTTTCAGGGTAATAAATTTAAAAACTTTACACATTATTTTCAATTTCGCTTTTAAAAAGTTGTGATTAATCGTTCTCTATCTTATTTTTGAAAGTTCAGCGCATGGTATTAAATATTTAAAAACAAAGCATTTACCAAATTTTTATTCACCCATTTTTGCGATCGAAAGTCTCTCATCCCTAATTTGATATTTAGAGTGTCTTTCTTTCTCTCTCCATACAACTCCCGTATGAAAGTATAAAGGTTCCATTATAGTTGTAAAAAGACAAAAATCTCAATTTCAATTCACATATCGCTCACTCCTTTCAAGAACGTCATAAATCAAAGAACTTGTTTTTTCAGGAGAACGTTTTTAAAGTTTAAAAATATAACGGAATGTATTAAAAAAATATATCAAGCCACTTATTGAACTTTTTACTGTGCAACAGATCTTTTAAGGTAAAACTTGAAGTTTTTTTCTCCATTTGAAAAATATTTAGTTTATTTAAAAAAATATATTAAACAATACCTTTTCTTCAAAATACAAAAACAACATTTTCTGCCCTGTAGCGGGTAAATAATTAATTAAAAATATGCCTTTTTTTGGGATATAGTACATTTTCTGGGCATTGCGAAAACATGCGCAACTGAAAAATGACGATTTTTGATTTATGACGTTCTTGAAAGGAGTGAGCGATATATACAAACACACACATGCAGCCCTGGCCATATGTATTAGGCACCCCCTACTTAATTTATTCATGTCCTTAAATAGTGCAATTCTTGGAATTCTAGCAATCTTTTCGGATTGTATTGTATAAAGATGGACTTAACCTACTCTTTAGTAACTACTATTCCGACCTACGACAGTTAGAGGCGTGGTTAATTGAAAAACACTATTCACTAATTTCAAGGGTCAGTTTTAAATTTGAAACGTTGCTCTTCAGTTATTATAATCAGTGAATAATTGCTTTTTTCTATACTTTTCATTAAAGCCTTTATTATTTTATATAAAAATGGCAAAAAACGTGATTTGAGTGAAACTGAGCGGTCTCAAATAATTTGATTTAATTCAGAAGGCTTAAGGTTAAAATATTTTTCTGAAAATCCTCCCGGTGTGCGGTACAAGCAACAGTTAAAATATTATTTATAAGTGGTTCTTATAAAAACCGCCCAAAACTGTTAGAAACAGAATCATTTCAAGTCGCAAAGACCGAATTTTGGTTACTGAATGATTGAAAAATCGTCTTAATATGTCTTTAAATCTATCTGTTGAATTGGAAAGTGATATCCTTACCTACATACCTACTTACTTACTTAACTTTATTACACGTAACGAAATAAAAAATCCAAAATTATGTTTTTTGAAAGAGAAGAATGTAGATCTGAATGTGAAATATTGGTAAACGGAGAGATTTTGGAACAGGTAGATGATTTCGTATATTTGGGTAGTGTGTTTTCTAAGGATGGAAATATTGATAAAGACAAAGAAAGGAGAGTGAATGGTTCACTGAAATCAGTTATAGCTAATAAAAACCTATCAGCGGAAGCTAAACTGGCAGTACACAACGGAGTCCTGGTTCCAACTCTAATGTATGGAACTGAAACATAGAGTTGGCAAAAGACGGATGAATGTACCTACACAACAGAGTCCTGGTTCCAACTCTAATGTATGGAAGTGAAACACGGAGTTGCCAAAAGAAGGATGAAAGTAAACTGAATGCAGTCGAAACGAGATCTCTCAGAAGAATGTGCGGCAAAACGATGTAGGTATGATAGATGTTCGAATAGTGAAATAAGGAAGGAATGCAAAGCTGAGATAAGCATTATCGATAAAATTAAGAAAGGTGTGTTGAGATGGTTTTGACATGTAGAACGAATGAGTGAGAAAAGAACGGTAAAACAAATTTATGAGGCGAATGTAAGTAGAAAAAAGAGCAAAGGAAGACCGAGAAAAACATGGCACGATCAGGTATGTCAAATACTTGAAAGTGGTCAGGTTAGGAGTCGTAACAATCGGCGGGTATGTATGAGGAGATGCATGAACGTGAAAGAGGCGAAGAATGTTTGCAAAGACAGAGTCATGAGGCATTCTATTCTCTCTACCTACCCCTGCGGGGAAGCGGCGTGATGGTTAATTAGTTAGTTTGAAATCACACGTACAGTGTCATGAGATTAATGATAGATATAGATATATATATATATATATATATATATATATATATATATATATATATATATATATATATATATATATATATATATATATATATATATATATATATATATGTATATATATATATATAAATATATATATATATATATATATATATATATATATATATATATATATATATATATATATATATATATATTTATATATATATATATACATATATATATATATATATATATATATATATATATATATATATATATATATATATATATATATATATATATATATATATATATATATGTATATATATATATATACATATATATATATATATATATATATATATATATATATATATATATATATATATATATATATATATATATATATAAAAATATAAATATATATATATATATATATATATATATATATATATATATATATATATATATATATGTATATATATGTATATATATATATATACATATATATACTGTAATATGTAGGAGTTAACATTAGTGGGTAGAATGATAAATGTTTCATGTTTGTAAAGTGATTCCTTAACCAGTCTATGACAAGTCATAAGCCCTGTAAATATCTAGACTTTCATATTCTTTTTCATCTTTGTTAAAACGTCAACATAAAAAATACTCCCAGGCTTATATTATATATATATATATATATATATATATATATATATATATATATATATATATATAAACACACATTTTTCCTTTCGATTTTCGCCGAATACCTCTATCATTTCAATCGTTACATCTGACGATAAAATTTAAACATATGTTTAAGCACGTATGCTGCCTAAATTCGTATTTTAGTTAATGCAGGTTTCCAAATTACGATCATATCTCATGGCATTTCGATTAGACGCGATGAAAAACAATGGTACGAGTATACCGAATGGTTTTTAGTAACCTTAATGGCGTCCTAAATGGCGCGTTTAGTTTTTATAGGATTGTAGCAATCACAGAAATATATCGGTTTTATGTAGTATTAAAATAAAATATCTTCACATCATCCTTAATTGTAGGATGTATGTATGCTCGTGAATACGACTGAGGGTTATAACGAGCCAAGTCAAAAATATTTTATCAAATAGTTATTTATTTGGAAATTTAACAGAACCGTTACATAAATACATTTAGGATAGTGAGTAACAAAAAAAACAGGTTATTGTAACATTCCATTTACAAAATTTCACATATCGCTCACTCCTTTCAAGAATGTCATAAATCAAAAAACATGGTTTTTCAGGAGGACGTTTAAAAATATAATACAATGTATTAAAAATAAATATCAAGCTACTTACTGAACTTTTTATTATGCAACAGATCTTTTTAGGTAAAATCCGAAGGTTTTTTTTTATCCATTTGAAAAATATTAAGTATACTTATTAAAAAAAAATTAAACAATACATTTTCTTCAAAATACAAAAACAACACTTTCTGCCCTGTAGCGGGTAAATATTAAGTTAAAAATATGCCTCTTTTGCTGGGATATTGTACATTTTCTGGGCATTCCGAAACATGCCACTGAAAATTGACGATTTTTTATTTATGACGTTTTTGAAAGGAGTGAGCGATATGTCATTAAATATAAATACCTGGAAAAGGGACGGGAGGGAGGAAAAGGGGAAAAGGGAAAGATCAAAACTCAAGTCCAAGACAAATTATGTTAAAATTGAGACACCTGCGATATAAATATATCGAGTTATACATATCGACAATGTCGAGTAGAACATTCCCGTATTCATCGTTGACGAATTTTGATGAATCATAAATATAGGAAATATTATAAAATATATAAATCATATAACGCTCACTCCTTTCAAGAACGTCATAAATCAAAATTCGTCAATTTTCAGTTGTGCGTGTTTTCGGAATGCCCAGAAAATGTACTATATCTCAGAAAAAGAGGCATATTTTAAAGTTAATATTTGCCCGCTACAGGGCAGAAAATGCTATTTTTGCATTTTGAAGAAAAGGTATTGTTTTATTATTTTTTTAAATAAACTAAATATTTTTCAAAAGGAGAAAAAACCTTCAGGTTTTACCTAAAAAGATCTGTGGCAAAGTTAAAAGTTCAATAAGTGGCTTGATATTTATTTTTAATACATGGTGTTATATTTTTAAACATTAAAAACGTTCTCCTGACAAATTAAGTTTTTTGATTTATGACGTTCTTGAAAGGAGTGAGCGATAAGTGGTCAAGTTAGGAGTCGTAACAGTCGGCGGGTATGTATGAGGAGATGCATGAACGTGGAAGAGGCAAAGAATGTTTGCAATGACAGAGTTGTGTAGCGTTCCATTCTCTCTGCCTAACCCTGCGGGGAAGCGGCGTGATGGTTAGTTAATTAATAATAATAAATAATAAAACCCTTATTCGCACCCCAATGGTGCATAGGGCACTGTGTCTTATAAACGCAGTGTTATCATGATCGTTTACACATGAAGGAAAGGTGATCAGCCCTCCGCTTCAGGTACCAGTCCATGGTAATATTGAAAAAATATTACAGTGAAAAAATCACTTATATTTATTTTTACCCCCCTTGAGAATTGAACCCGGGACCTCCAGAACGGTAGCCGAGCGTGCTGACTATTACACTACGGAGGCGGACAAATTATTATTATAATTAGTTAGTTATATCATATACTTTGTCCGCCTCCGTAGTGTAAAGGTCAGCAAGCTCGGCTAGCGTTTTGGAGGTCCATGTATTGTGGTTTTATAAATGTTTACATGTGGTGTGTTATTGGTGATTGGTTTGTCGTCAAAAGTAAAAATTAAATAAATAAAAAATACTTAATCCTTTATATCGGTGAACCCTCCCGTGAATGGAATATGATTACTCGTATTTATGGACACGGAAAAAATTGAAGGGGTAACCAATTTAATGTATCGCGTCCTTTGTGTACCGTCCTTTATATCCCGGAGGTAATGGCAGACGGTACGACTTCTCTAGGGGTATAATTTGGTGTTTTTCTAGATTATACACACCGGCCGGTTATCTGATAAATGTCTTAACCAATTTGGGCGAAACACTTTCGGGAAATTGTCATTCCGATTGTAATAAACGAAATACGACTCGAAGAAATAATGTCGCCGGCGTGGGGGCTCGTGGTACGCTATACTGCTGTTGCGGGCCTGTGATGTGAAATACCCTGCAGGGTAGGATGAAGGAAATATTTTTAGTCATTTTTTGACTTCTCACCTTAGATAAAGAAGGATATAGAAAAGAAGAATATTTTGCATAAATAAGGGATTCTGTTAAATACAAACCGATTTTTAACAGAGAAATTCATATTATTTTTTGACATTTTCACATATATGAAAAAGAATATGGAAGTCGGGGCATTTACAGGGCTCACGACATTCACATGCTGGTTTAAGTGATCATTTTACATACGTGCAACATAGACTATTCTCTACCTGTGATTGACAACCACACTAATCAAATTCTTGAAACTTCTTTATATGTATATTGTTCAAATTCGAAACATAGTGCTTGAATCAATAGGATTTCACTAAAGACATTTATGGTGAGATTAAAGAAGCTTTTTTGAGCAGAACTTCTTTAATTTTTATGTGAGGTTCTAATCCTGGATTAAAATAACATACACGAGAAACGCCAGAAAATATCCTTTTCATTTATGTTAAAAATGAGACGTCAAAAATAATGCAAAACGTGCAACATACACCATTCTCTACCTGTGATTGATGGTGAATCACACTACTCAAATTTTGATAGTCATACAAATATGCAAATGATCAATCTCATTATGTTCCGTAATTAAGTTAAAAACAACCATCCATAAATGGATTTACAAAGGTTTTCTTTCAAATCTTCACACACCCATTTAATTTCAATTCAATTCAATTAAAAAAATATTTCAATTGCTATATACATTACAAACTATACATAAAATTTAAATCGTATACATTGTAATAAAATATATGCAAGAACTATTGCTAAAGGTGTAGAAGAATCTTCGGAAAACTCCTTCAGACACATGGAACAGATCAATATCCAATGAGATATTGTTCAACATAGCGGTAGCTCTTCCTACAGGCATAACCATCGGCAGGTTGGTCCTGTGTATAGGAATGTGAAACAATCTATGTAGACGCTGTCTTATGTAACTATCGCAGTTATTTATTTATTTATTTATTCATCTATGATGAGATGTTAAAAATATAAAATAACTCCTGAGTGGATAAACCCAGATTTGTGGACAAGTATTTTTGGACACACTCAAAATGTTGTGATTTATTCACAATTTAAATATTACAAAAAATACAAAATTCATTCAATTATGTAACAAGCGGTTCATTTACATTCGAAAATTACTCTCACGTAACACAAGAAAGCACCTCCCAGCAAAGCACACACGTCTCTCACTCCTTTCAACAACGTCATATATGAAATATCGTCAATATTCATTGTGCGTGTTTTCGGAATTCCCAGAAAATGTACTATATCCCAGCAGAAGCGGCATATTTTTAACTTAACATGTAAATGTTAAGTTAAAAATATGCCGCTGGTAACCGCTACAGGGCAGAAAGTGTTGTTTTTTTCATTTTGAAGAAAAGGTATTGCTCAATTATTATTTTATATACTTAATATTTTTAAATTGAGATAAAACATTGCACAGATTAAAGGCACAATATTTATATATGTAAAATATTCTATTGCAATTTTTAAATGAATAAAATAAAATATTTCGTCTGATTGATATTTAAAATTATAAAATAATATCGGTAAAAAAGGTTGCGGGAACGCTAATTCACTCCGTTACATGAAAAAAAAGCTCTGTATATATATGTATATATATATATATATATATATATATATATGTATAGTAGAATTTTAATGTTTCATCAATGAAATAAATAAAAATATTCACCTAGCATTTAGCAGGCGTAGGTATAGATAAACACTGTTTGTAATTTGGAAGACAGGTTCACTTTGTGACTCAGTTTAACCTTTAGTTTTTCAGAACTGTCAGTTGTAATAAATATAATTGGCTGTCATTTTGACAACTGCAGCCAACGTCAGACAACTGTTACACGAGCAGGGCCGCCTCACAGCTTTTATATTTTACACAAAACTACATATTTGTATTTTTACCTATCTCTCTTACTCAGATACACAGATATTACAACTCGTAGGGGATACGTTTTTAAAAAATTAAATAGGCCTGTGTATGATTTTTTTATCTTAACTTAAATGGATATGGGCAGGACAAATCGCTCACTCCTTTCAAGAACGTCATAAATCAAAAATCGTCAATTTTTAGTTGTGCATGGTTTCGAAATGCTCAGAAAATGTACTATATCCCAGCAAAAGAGGCATATTTTTAACATAATATTTACCCGCTACTGGGCAGAAAGTGTTGTTTTTGCATTTTGAAGAAATGGTATTTTTAATTTTTTTTAATATGCTTAATGTTTTTCAAATGGAGAAAAAACCTTCAGGTTTTACCTAAAAAGATCTGTTGCACAGTAAAAAGTTTAATAAGTGGCTTGATATTTATTTTTAATATATTGTGTTATATTTTTAAACTTTGAAAACGTTCTCCTGAAAAATCAAGTTTTTTTTTTATTTATGACGTTCTTGAAAGGAGTGAGTGATATAGCGAGACAGGACCCCACAAGATGGACCCCTAAAATTTTGCGATGGAGACCTTTGGAGATCAAAAGAGGTGTCGGAAGACCCCAAAGAGATGGTCCGACGACATAGTCGCTGTGGGGGGTAGAAAATGTCTGCAGGCAGCAACCGACTGGAGGAAATGGGATGAAGGGGAAGAGGCCTATCTATATCCAGCAGTGGAAGTCAGAGGGCTCATGAAGAAAAAGAAAATGTGTTATATAAAATGTGAAAATAAAAATATTAATATAATTTAAAAGAAAGATTTAGTTTTTACCACAACTCCAACCCAAAGTTTTCAAATTCAAAATCCCTTAAAATATTTTTTTAATCCAGCCGGCACTGGATTATTTAAATGCAGTTACAAAACACACATGTATTATAGTTATACGTATTAAATTTGAGCAACCTTCAATAAAATTGAGCATGCTTAATATCTACACAATTGTTTCCGGTTATTGGTTTGATAAAATATAAAAATAGGTACTTTTACATCCGCCATTTTAGGTACCTACCTACGTAAACATATTAATGTAATAATTACTAAACAAGTATGTTACATTATAAGTTTAAATAATAAAATAATTATTGAAAAAAATCAAAGGTCATCTTTGTTTTTTCGTAGCACCACGGAAGAGTGGAAAAATTAGCCAATTATGAGGTCTTAGGTGAAAATTAACCAATTATGAAGACAAAATCTAAAATTCAAAGCAATTTCGTTGTATTGCTTCAAAATACAAACAATTGTGACGTCTTAGTCTAATAAAACCCATTTTTCATTAATTGCTTCGGCAGTCACCTTGTGGTCATATCTATCCATTTTTCATCGGCTGTCGGGCTGTGGTTCCGTGGTTAGTGGACTAGGACTTTTGAGTCAGAGTTTCTCGGTTCGAAACCCTCTCCACCGCAATTTGATATCAATTTCTAATAATGAGAAGTTTAGGCTCTCAGGAACAGTATGAAATCGAAGAATTTTTGTAAATGATTGAAGTTTTACCATGCGGAATGCATCGAAACACGTGTGACAATAGATTTGAATAAATATTGATATTTACCGATTAAAACTATAATTAATCCTTCTCAATATTATTAATATTTAAAGCATTTACTTTGTGGTTAGTCATTTTTACTTATTTTTTTCTGCAAAAATGTTAATAAAATTAGTATATAACCACTCACCGGTGAGTGGTTATATACTAATTTTATTAAAATTTTTGTAAAAAAAAAATAAGTATACTTAATCCAATTATGAAGCCTAGGTCTAAAATTTAACTCATAAGTTCAAGGCCTAAAATTCAACCTATTAAAAGTTTTCGTTTTTAATTTAAGCTTTACTTAGTAAATACCTACCACTATTTCATAAAATCAATCTCACCAATAAATGTCTCTAGTGAAGTTCTAGTAATTCAAGAACAATGTTTCTAAATTGGTTCATACATATATAAAACTTCCAAGAATTTGAGTTGTGCGGTTGTCGGTAATGGGTAGAATTGGTGAATGTTACACGTGTGTAAAGTGATCACTTAAACCAGTCTATGACGGTCGTCAGACCCGTAAATGCCCAGACTTTCATATTCTTCTTCATCTTTGTTGAGATGTCAAAAAAATATATATATACATTTTTTATAGGTATTTACATTTTTTAATTTTATTTACTTAATATAATTACATTACATATGTACATACAATTTCTATACATTTATACATATGGCAAACTTGTAGTTTTAGATTCGCTGTGCCTCTCCAAAAAAGAGACTGAGCTCTTGTGCTTGGAGAGGGACTTACACTTAAGGTTTATTGCTTTATTAGATTAATAGCGTAATAGTATTTTTCTTAGGCATATTTTTTAAAGAATTTTGATATCGTAGTCGTATTGGAGAATGTGACCAACTAACGATATATAAATCCGGAGTGCCATTTAAGTCATTTTTGTCTGGAAAGAAAATAAACATCAATGCAGTTAGTCATTTTATTAGTCAAGTCAATATATTATATTATACTTCCAAGTTTAAAATCGCTTTGGGATTTTTTCAGGGCAATATTAATCTAGTAAGATATCAAATAGTCAATAATCACGTTTTTGTAAACTAGCGCACTTGGTCACTTTCTCCTGTATGACTACGATATCTTCTATTTTTTTTTATTTCTTTAGGGAGTTCATTGAAGTATTAAATTCCTAAATATATGAAATATGAAAAAATATATATATTAATTTTCTGATTCTGTGTTTCGATTCTAAATAGCGTGTCTATTCAACCGTCTGTCAGCCTAATAGCTTGTAAATACGGCTCATCAAGCTAGACACGGCATGCCCTGCCGGATATAGGGCATAAACGTTTCCAAAATGAAGGAATCCTCTATCGTAGATAATTGCTATTACGGTTGCCAACTCATCGTTGCCAGGAGCTGCCTTTGGATAATAATCCCCCATTAAAATCCCAGAAAAGGGAATAAAAAATTAAGTGTGATTGCTATAGCTCCTGTTTTAGGACCGTATTAAAGCCTGGATGATCAAAAATCAAGTCTCTTTGTTTATTTATTCTACAAAAATGTTGGTAATGATAACATTTTGTGTATATATATATATATATATATATATATATATATATATATATATATATATATATATATATATATATATATATATATATATATATATATATATATATATATATATATATATATATATATATATTATATATATATATATATATATATATATATATATATATATATATATATATATATATATATATCGTAAAATGTTCAGGAGGGCCATTTAAGTCACTCTTGCTTTGCAATAAAATAAACATCAATGCAGTTAGTCTTTTTTCACGAGTCTGTATATTATACTTCCAAGTTTAAAATGCTTTGGGATTTTTTCAGGGCAATATTAAGCTAGTAGATATCAAATAGTCAATCACTTGGTCACTTTCTCCTGTGTGACTACGATATATTCCGTGTGTGTGTGTGTGTGCTAGAATTTTACTTTAAATGATACAAATTAAAAATTAAACAAATCAAATATTTCATCTGCTAGGGATTAAATTCGGGTATATTAAAAATAAAACAAAATTTATTTGTTTATTTATTTTTATTACGTACGTCTACATACATATTTTTAATAATGTACACATTGAAAAAAGTTCCACTAACAAACAAATAAAAAATTGTCTTTAAATAACAAAAGCTGTTTTTTAATAAGTACGGAAAACTTAAAAAAATAGTGCTAACATTAAAACATTTTATATTATTTTAATTTAAATCTTATTTCTATGAAATACGTATTTACTACATAGGTAGGTATTCCAATTAGTGCATTTTATAAGTACATAGGCAATAGGTACCTAATTATGATAAGTACATAATATTAATAAGTACCTACGCATTGCTAAAAAGTACATATGCCTAATTGTGTAATAGATTATATTTTTGACATAAAATTTGGTACATTTTCAAAATATTTATTTTAAAATAAAGTAATATTTTTTTAGCATTATTTGCTTACAAATTAATTATGATAAATATAATATATTGTAGGTATACTGGCAAAAACGTTAACTCTAAAATCTCTGTTTGAATAATCCCTGTTTTTTAAAGCTTGAATAAAATACCCGCTAAACTTAAAGCTGAATTTACTTTTAAAACCATATAAATATAAAATTTTAAACTACCCAATGTATTGTGCTAGTTTATAAAACGTTGAATACTTTATAATACTGCATAATTGAGTCCAAATTGCATATTTTCGAATTAACGTTTTTCGCTAGTATACCCACGATACATATATTTTAAAATAAAGTTATATTTTTAAAACATCAATTGTTTACAAATGTATTATATGTATCGTGATAAACATAATATATGTAGGTTTCAAACAATCGTGTAAGTGATCTCTATAGATATATATGTAACATATTCGCTCACTCCTTTCAAGAACGTCATAAATAAAAAAACTTGATTTTTCAGGAGAACGTTTTTAAAGTTTAAAAATAAATATCAAGCCACTTATTGAACTTTTTATTGTGCGGAAAATCTTTTTAGGTAAAACATGAAGGTTTTTTCTCCATTTGAAAAATATTTAGTATATTTAAAAAAAATAATTAAATAATATCTTTTCTTAAAAATGCAAAAACAGCACTTTCTGCCCTGGAGCGGGTAAATATTAAGTTAAAGATGTGCAGCTTTTGCTGGGATATAGTACATTTTCTGGGTATTCCGAAAACATGCACAACTAAAAATTGACGATTTTTGATTTATGACGTTCTTGAAAGGAGTGAGCGATATATGAAACATATGTCAGTTGTGTTACACATATTACATATGTCAGTCATTGTGGAGAGTTTATTGTATTCCTGGTAGTGGGCACAATTATTTTCTTTTTTATGAAAGCACAAAACGTCGTTAAGTTTAAAACGGATAATCGATAACCCCGAACAAAAATTATGATGTACAAATACTGAATTGTATATTTGCGAGTACCGCCTTAAAAGCATGTGGGCATCGTTAAGGCCCAGTATTCGTTAATTCTCAACTTAATTCTCTCTAAATCCAGGTAACATTTAACATAATTTATTTTTTATTAAAAAACCTTTTTTGAATTGATTTTTTTTTCTTTTAAATAATTTTATGGTTTTGAAAAGAAAAGAGTTATTAAAAGGAAAGGAGTTAAAAAATATATTAATATATATTTTTTTATCTATATTCTAAAAAACAAAAAAATATATCCAATTTACATTTTTTTTAATCAGGCGTGATATTTCTTTAAATTAAACCCTCTTCTGATGACTACGTGTAAGGCCCAGCATTCGTTAATTCGCATTTATTCCACCGGAGAGGTCACATGTCTCTTCACGCCCGTTTTTTTAAAGAATGTACACATATTGGATTTTTTTTTTGAAATATATATAGAAAAAATATATATACATATTTTTTACAACTTTTAATCTTTTAATAAATCCTTTTTTCAAACCGTATAACTATTGTATTTCGAAGAAAATCTTATTTTTCAATGCAAAATCGGTTTTTTAAGAAAAAAATCAACTACGCAAAACGTTACCTGGATTTTGAGAAAATTAAGTTGCGTTTTAACGAATGCTGGGCCTTAGTAGTGTGAGTCATCTCTCGGCGCCAGTTCTGGCGTCAGTAACTGTCCCAATGTAAAACCGCTTTAAACGACAAAGTACGAAAAATGAAAATAAAAATAAAAATTCCCATGTTTCCAATCTCATATCACAAAAACATCATTTTTAAAAGTTAATACATATGTATATTATTACCTTAATCCCTTGCAGATCACTTTTGTTTCGATTTGCAATACAGTGAATAGATAGGTACCATTTTTACAATTCATATTTACATATATAATTTAATATATACAATACTGTTTTATAACAATGATACTGATTTTTCACTTCGAATTCCACGTTTTACAAAACAAATTGGACGTTATATAGTATGTATTTTAGAAGAAAAAAAAATTAAAAATATATACATATTAGTACCTACTACATATACCCTCAGTGTGAATATCTGCCCACATCAGTTATTCTTAAGACTAGCAAGTGCGTTAGTTGGCAAGCCTGCGCGGCGCGCTGTCATAGTCTGTGCGCGCGATGTGTACTCAAGCTTTCAGACAAGTACTTTGAATCATGACTACTACTTTGAATATGTTCTAAAGAATTAAAAACATATTCAAATTTGTTGAACTGCACACAGTTGGTAAAATTCCATATTGAATTGTTGGGTAATATATCCAAAATTAAACACGGTTATTATATTGAATTCTACTTTATTTACTTATATGATATGCGACGCGTTTCGTCTTATTAGGACATTATCAAACACTCCACTTTGATATCTTAATAAGATGAAACGTGTCACATATCATAAACATATGTAAAAAAAGTAGAATTCACAACATTTTGAGTGTGTCTAAATACTTGTTCACAAATCTGGATTATCTCCAATTATCCACACTACTAAAATTCTTGGAAGTTCTATATATTTGAACCAATTAAGAAACCTTGTTCCTAAGTTAGGTTGTCAATAATGGGTAGAATTGGTCTTCAATTATAATAATTTCAACATTTTGAGTGTGTCCAAAATGTTATTAATAAATTATCTGGTCAAATTATAAGCTTAATAATAAAAATGAAAATGGTATTTTCTGGCGTTTCTCATGTGTGTGAATATAATCCAGGATTCGGATCTCACATACTAATATAAGAGTTTCTGCTTAATAAAAAGCTTCTTTACATCTCACCAATAGATGTCTCTAGTGATTCATGAACAAGGTTTCTAAATTGGTTCATATATATAGAACTTCCAAGAACTTGAGTAGTGTGGTTGTCAATAATGGGTAGAATTAGTGAATGTTACACGTGTGTAAAGTGATCACTTAAACCAGCCTATGACGGTCGTCAGCCCCGTACATGCCCAGACCTCCATTTGCTTCTTCATCTTTGATGAGATGTTAAAATATAATATGGAAAGTAGAATTCAATCCAATAACCGTGTTTAATTTTGGATATAATACCCAACAATTTAACATATTTAAAGTTGGTATCTACTCTTTTTAATTGTAATTATTTTTCTTTAAATACAACATAACGTCCAATTTGTTTTTTAAAATGTCCAATTTGGTTAGTAAAACGTCCAATCAAACTTTTAGCTGAAATACACTCTACGTAAAATTAATTCAATATATACACTGGTGATCATATTCTTAGAAACACTTAGTAAATTAAATACTCACACCACCTAAATTATTTGCTTAACAGTTTCTTTTCCTGCCTTTGAAAGCAAGCAGTAAAATCAAATGTCAATATTTTTGTAACAGCTGTTTCGCAGGGAACCAAGAAACGTGGCAAAGTGATCACAATAATACATATATATTCAAATAAATGTAATGTAAAAGTAAAACAATTGTTTAATACCACTTATGAGACTATTAATGTAAGCATGACTTGTTTGGAGAATATCTTTAGTTCTCGAAACTATTCGTGTTGACATTGAAAGTGGTAGTATACATATCGCTCACTCCTTTCAAGAACGTCATAAATCAAAATACTTGATTTTTCAGGAGAACGATTTTAAAGCTTAAAAATATAATACAATGTTTAAAAAATATATATCAAGCCACTTACTGAACTTTTTACTGTGAAACAGATCTTTTTAGGTAAAATCTGATTTTTTTTTCTCCATTTGAAAAATATTTAGTTTATTGAAAAAAATAATTAAACAATACATTTTCTTCAAAATGAAAAAACAACACTTTCTGCCCTGTAGCGGTTAAATATTGAGTTAAAAATATGCCCCTTTTGCTGGGATATAGTAAATTTTCTGGACATTCCGAAAACATGCACAACTGAAAATTGACGATTTTTGATTTATGACGTTCTTGAAAGGAGTGAGCGATATGTTTTATTTTTATACTAAAATGATCATGTTTTTTTCCAAAAAGTAGGAGCGAAATTTGTAAATAATATATGGAATTCATATTGTTATTATTTTTCGAACAATTTCAATTGTTATTTGTAAAATTGAATTTTAACGACAAGTTTGAAAAATATCTGTAGTTCTCAAAACTAGTCGTGTTTACATGAATATACTCAAAAGTGGTATTATACGAGTGTTTTATTGGTATGCTTAAATCATCGTGTTTTTCCACAAAGTTGATGCTAAATTAATAAATCACAGAAATAATAATAATAATAAAACCCTTATCCGCACCCCTATGGTGCATAGGGCACTGTGTCATATTGACGCAGTGTTATCTTGATCGTTTACACATGAAGGAAAGGTGATCAGCCCTCCGCTTCAGGTACCAGTCCAGTGTAATATTGAATAAATATTACAGTGAAAAAATCACAGAAAACATATTGTTATTTTTTCGGACAATTATTTGTGAAAACGCACGAGGAATATAATATATGTTACATGTATATAGAGTTTAAGTATATTTTTCTTATTTACAATTATTTTTAATTTATAATTACAATCCCATGTATAAAATCACGAAATTTAACAGGATACATGAAATTGATTGCCAAAAAAACACCACAAAATGTTCAAATAACGTTTTCAGACGTCTACCAGTATGCAAAATAATTCGGTTAGGATCTTGGGTGCATTAACATACAAAACGGTCTCTGTTAAATAAAAAGCTTACTCAAATAAACGAAACGATGTATGGATCATATCATAAAAAATAACAGTAGATATGGTTGTTAATTGTTGGTAAAATGTTGTATACTACAAGCTTTAAACCAGCCTTTGACCGGTCGTAAGCCCTGTAAATACCCAGACCTCCATATTCTTCTTCATCTATGTTGAGATGTCAAAATTAGGTACTGTAAGACTAGCTGTGGCATTCATCGAATGATGATGTATTTTATTATGAAATGGATAGGCTAATTTTTTTTAAATAAAACTATAATTATGAAGAAATACACGTTTTTTTCAGGTTTTTTTTCTATCCCCGATTCAAATTCCAAATACTTGCGTAAAACTGGTCAAAGATCTAGAAACTTGAGGTCTTTAGAATGTATCTTGACTTGAAACGAAACATACACATATCTTCCTTTTTATGGAAGAAATCCCAAGGCTTATGACCTGGCATTTGGCGGACCTTTCAACACTGACCGAAGATCCAGAAACGTGAGGCCACTATTAAAGTATTATGGGTATCTCAACAACAAAGATCTTTTATTCATTTTATACGAGTATGAAAGAAAATGGAAGTCTGAGCATCCTAGGACTTTTGCCCTAGCATGACCTGTTATTTGGCTCTTCAACACTGTTTCAAAACTGATCAAAGGTTCAGAAGTGTGAAGTCACAAAAGAAGTATTATATGTATGAATCTCAACTTGATATGAAACATCTAACATTCATTTTATATGAAAGAAGTTTCAAGTCTGAGCATCCCAGAACTTTTGACCTAGTATTTGTCTCATGACCTGTTATTTGGCTCTTCAACACTGTTTCAAAACTGATCAAAGGTCCAGAAATGTGAGTCACATTAGAAGTATTAAATGTATGAATCTCAACATGATGCGAAACATCTAACATTCCTTTTATATGAAAAAAGATCTCTGAGTCTGAGCTGAGCAAAGTCTGAGCATCCCAGGACTTTTGACCTAGTATTTGTCTCATGACCTATAATTTGGCTCTTCAACACTGTTTCAACATTAACCAAAAGTGACGTCACATTAGAAATATTTCAAGTATTCCTAGCAGATAGGCTCCGCGACGGGAGGACCCGGCATGTGGGGCGGCTGGCCGGGCCATGGCTGTGGTGGAGCCGGTCTTCCCTGACCGGGATAACCCTTGGATAGAGCCTCGGCTTGAAGAGACAACATGAGACGTGAGGCCGCCTGGCGTTCCGCCTCACGTTCTTCAGCTGTCTGTCTCCTAGAAAGAAAAAAAAAAGAAAAAAATAAATAAGACAATCAAAATTAATCAAAATTGATATCTTAAGCATGTCAATGAACGCCAAATTGGCAATATGTAAATAATGGAGTCATAATTTTAACCCTATTGTATAAAGGTTAAGCATGGAGTTGGCAAAAGAAGGATAAAAGTAGACTGAATGCAGTCGAAGTGCGATCTCTCAGACGAATGTGTGACAAAGCGCTGTACAATAGATGTTGGAATAATGATATAAGGGATGAATGCAAGGCTTAGATAAGCATTATCGATACAATTAAAAAAACGTGTATTGAGATTGTTTGGACGTATGGAACGAATGTGTGAAGAAAGGATAAAAGTAAAATAAAGTTATGAGGCGAATGCGGTTTGTAATAGAAGCAGAGTAAGACCGAGGAAATTTTGGCATGATCAAGTATTTCAAATGATTGAAAATGGTCAGGTCAGCAGTTGGCATAATCGGTGGGTAAGTATGTGGAGATTGGAGATTCATGAATGCAGAAGAGAGGGAAATCGTTAGCAGAGATAAATTGGGGTGGCATCCTATTCTCTCTGCCTACCCTGCCTATGATGGTTTTTCAGTTAGTTAATTAGTTAATAACCTTTTCAGTAATTTTATTTGATGTTTTTTTTATCTAGGGAACCACAGATGGATGCGTGGTACTCACAACCTTCCATCAATAAATAAATAAGGAAGAAACAGCTTATCAAATTTGGGCCGTAAAACAGCAGATAAACATTAAAAATCGTGGAGCAATAAAACGGAAAAGTTAATGGCGCGATACAGATTTTTATATAGCTGTAAAGTGTTGCTAATAGTCTCATAAAAGTAGAGTCTACAAATTTAATTGCTAGAGTAACGATTATTGAGACATTTCAGACGTCGGAGACGATTTTGAATTGCCTTTTAGACGTTGGAAGCGATATTGACGTGATTGATACCTTTCGTTATAATAAAACTCTGCCTTTTGATAACACTTTGGTATCGATACATGTTTTATCGGCATTCCGGATAGATTTGGACGAGTTTTTGAGGTGATGTCATACTTAGAATTTGGTTATTAAATTAATGCAAGACAAAGATAAGTGTGTTTTGTCTGTTAAAGCTAAAATCACTCGAAAACGAGTGGAGGCCTAAAAAAAGATAAGTGTTTATTTTATTTTTTTTATTTTTTACTATATTTTTTGTTATTTTATTAAAATTAAACACTTTAATATACCACTTTATCGAGTTTTATTTTTATTTATGACTAGTTTCGAAAACGACACTTGTTTTCATCTTCTGGTACAAATTAAAACTGTTTTAATTTGTACCAGAAGATGAAAACAACTGTCGTTTTCGAAACTAGTCGTAAATAAAAATAAAACTCGATAAAGTCGTATATTCAAGTGTTTAATTTGAATAAAATAATCATTTCATTCCACAAAGTTAATGCCGAATCAATAAATAATATATTTTTTGTTTATTTATTGGAAAACCAACAGAATATTTAAGAAAAATAATAAAAATTATTAAAAAAAAACATTCCAATTACAGGTTTTCACAAAAGTAATCTAGAAATAAAAATAAACTGTCATGTACACAAAAGTATAACTATATAATAAACTCACATTAAATGTTTTAATCAAATACTAGAAATTTTCTTTCTAGTCAAATAGACATCAACAATATTTCTCTTAAACGTTTTAAAAGAAACATTATTGATGTCTGTTTCATTAACCCTTACATTGCACATATCGCTCACTCCTTTCAAGAACGTCATAATTCAAAAATCGTCAATTTTCAGTTGTGCGTGTTTTCGGAATGCCCAGAAAATGTACTATATCCCAGCAAACGAGGCATATTTTTAATTTAATATTTACCCGATACAGGGCAGAAAGTGTTGTTTTTGCATTTTGAAGAAAAGATATTGTTTAATTATTTTTTCAAATATACTAAAAAAAATACTAATGGAGAAAAAACCTTCAGGTTTTACCTAAAAAGATCTTTTGCACAGTAAAAAGTTCAATAAGTGGCATTGATACATTTAATACATTGTATTATATTTTTAAACTTTAAAAACACTCTCCTGAAAAATCAGGTTTTTTGATTTATGATGTTCTTGAAAGGAGTAAGCGATATCGCAAGCTCGATTTAAAAATGAATTTCGATAGGACTTGGTGTGCATTTTAGGGATTATAATTTTTTTTTTTGTTTCTGGTCTGTGCTCCCGGGACTCGAATTGATGAGTGATAAATGCTCTGGGCAATCTACACAATTTTATACAGGAAAATAAGGTCAGCATTGTTACTACGTGTGACGAGCTTGGGTAAATTCATAAATTCATTGCTTTGAGTCATCCGTCTAAAATAACAATATGAAATAAATTTTGATAGTATAGATTCTATTCGATTAATATATTTTTGTATTGGGGGTTCCAGACGGGAGATGCAAATTTCTGAAAAAAAAATTACTGCGAACATATGTAAGATACAAAATTCTAAGGGTGCGCATATCATTAAATTCTGTCCCTATTTTATGTACTTAAGTGACAACTTGAGGAGATTCATTATTTATCATTATTTACTAGCTGAATTTTTTTTGCAGAGACCCACCAAGCCACCTTGTGTGTCTTGTCGGTGGAGTTCTTTTTTTATACATTTTTATTGTTTTTAACGATTTTAACCTAATATAGACATAAAAAAGAGAAAAAAATACGAATATAAACATTTTACAATTTTCATTAAATAAACTCTTGATCATTTACCCATTCCTCTATTTTGTCTTTGTTCCATATTTTATTTTGACCTCTAACATCTGTCGGCAACAATTAAAAATGTTCGGAACGATATATTGCAGTGTTCTCACCCCATATTTACTGTTAATTCTAGGGACTGTCAAACCTTCGTTGTGTGTAAATCGTGTATCATGGTTGTGTATTTAAGGATTTCGATATTTTGTCCAGTTTGTTGTTCAACGATGATACTCATCCACAATATTCCACGTACCGGCAGTAATTTTTAATGTTTATATATCAAGATCGGATTGTCCCTTCGATAAATATCCCTTATATGCAACATTTTGAGTGTGTCCAAATACGCTGGATTATCTACACATAGGAGTTATATTTACATTTTTTTTACACCTCAACATAGATAATGAAGAATATGGAAGTCTGGGTATTTACAGGGCTTACGATCGTCATAGGCCTAGTTAAGCGATAACATTCACCAATTCCACTCATGATTAGCAACCACACAACTCAAATTTTTGGGACTCCAAGATATCGCTCACTCCTTTCAAGACCGTCATAAATAAAAAGTACTTGATTTTTCAGGAGAACGTTTCTAAAGTTTAAAATATAACGCAATGTATTAAAAATAAATATCAAGCCACTTATTGAACTTTTTACTGTGCAATAGATCTTTTTAGGTAAAACCTGAAGGTTTTTTCTCCATTTGAAAAATATTTAGTACCCACATTAAAAAAAAAAGAACAATACCTTTTCTTCAAAATGCAAAAACAACATTTTCTGCCCTGTAGCAGATAAATATTAAGTTCAAAATATGCCTCTTTTGTTGGGATATAGTACATTTTCTGGGCATTCCGAAAACACGCACAACTGAAAATTGTCGATTTTTTATTTGTGACGTTCTTGAAAGGAGTGAGCGATATATCATTATATTGATCAACGAAGAAGTAAATAATACAAATAATTAAAAAGCAGCGGTTACCAATGGTTGTCGATTCACAAAAAGTAACAAATCTATTAAAATAATTATATACAGATACCAAGAATAGATATAACTCAATCAGTATGCTAATTTTCGGCGTTGGCACATTCTTGATTGAATTTCGCAGACATTCCGAGGAGTTTAAATGTGACAAATCGTAAAATTAAACACGTTAGAGCCGCTCTTCTATAATAAGATAAAATTTAAAATACTGCCATAAAGTTTACGAGGTGTGAAGAGGTTTATTAGATAAAAAAAACAATATATCGACGGCCCCTACGTAAAGTACTCTATCTGCAAAAACAGGAGAGAGCTTAGAAGATTTTTTCAACGTATTTATTTTATTAATTAACGGTTTTATCTGAAATTCTAAACTAGTATTATGCATTCAAGAACACGATAAAATAATTTATTATATCGTTTTAAAACTTTATGCTTTTCAAAATGAAAGTTAGCGTTTTAGGAGTTCAGTTCATTTCGGAAATTCAATGTAGATAGGCGTCTTATACGCCTGAAAACTGGGCGTAATTTATTATATATATATATTTTTTTGTTTATATTTGTAGATAGCGATCAGTTGATAACATACACCAAATATCTCAAAAGTGACAAAAATGTAGTTAGAGCACTTTACGTAGGGCACGTCGATATATATAAAGAATATATTCGATTCAGAACAAATATATTATTTACATATATTTTTTTTGTTGTGAATAAAATAACTAACCTAACCTAACCTAACCTAACCTAACCATCACTCCGCTTCTCCGAAAGGGTAGACAGAGAAAATAGAACGCCACACGTATCTGAATTTTCAATCGCCTCTTCCACATTCATGCATCTCCTCATACGTACCCGCCAATTATTTGGACTCCTGACCCGACCGTTTTCAAGTATTTGACAAATCTGACCGTACCAAGTTTTTCTCTGAACCTTTTTCCAACTACAATCGCCTCATAAGTTTATTTTACCATTCTTTCCTCAGTCATTCGTTCCACATGTCCAAACCATCTCAACATACCTTTCTTAATTTTATGGATAGCACTTTCGTTTTGTATTATTTTCTTACTTCGCCAGCATCTATCGTACATCGTTTGCCACACATTCGTCTAACACAATAAAATAACTGGTCAAATTATTATCTGAAAAAATAGAAAATCATGTTTTCAGGCGTCTCTCAGTATGTAAAATAATCCGGTTGCGATCATGCATACATCTTAATTGAATTAAATTTTAAAGGGTCTCTAAATAAAAGTTTTCTCAATCTTACTATAGATATCTCCAGTGAACTCACACATAAAACGTCATGAGATTAATGATAGAATTGTAAATCAAAACACTTGTTTTTCACCACTTTACTTGTTTTTTTAAACTCAAGTGGTCGAAAACAAGTATTTTCATTTACAATTTAATTATGTCTTACCACAAAGTAAACGCCAAAACAATAAATAGATAAATTATATAAGTAGTAGGTCCAAAAATTTTAGTAATGTGGTTATCAATCATGGATAGAATGGTAAATGTTGCACATGTGTAAAGTGATCACTTCACCAGCCTATGACAGGTTAATACCCAGTATTCTCTATTCTTCCTCATGTCTATTGAGATATATGTTTATAATCCCTGTTTGTTGGATGATTTATGTTGACATGGAATAGGTACTACACACGCACTCACACACACACACACGCACACACGCACTCACACACACACACACACACACACACACACACACACACAGTCACACACACACACACACACTCACCCCAACCAACATAACTTTCATAAGAATAGCATTATCGGAGGATTTTTTTAATTGCCCATAGTTTTGTTAATTAATGTTGTAAAATATATTATTTTGAAGTGGCTGTAAAAATCCCAAATAAAATAAAATAAAATAAAAATATCAAAATGTAATATGTTTATGTTTATATTGAATTTTTCAAACTCACTGTGTTTTAAAAATTGATCGTCTAATTGTCAATCCCGTTCCTTCGCGTTATATAAGGCTCTGTTTACCGTTAATAAGTTAAGGATAGCACTTAATGCGATCTAGGGGAAGTGTGGAGGGTCCTTAATTACCTACCCTACAGTGGTGGATCCAGGATTCAGGAATCAAAAGCTACATTCCCTATGGATACTTTATTTATTGTTTCGGCATTAACTTTGTGGTAAGACATGTTACAATGATTAAAGAAAACACCTGTTTTATACCACTTGAGTTTTATTATAGACTACATGTTTCAGAAGTTAAACTTCCATCATTCAGGACTGTATAATAACTTAAATATAAAATATAAAATTGTTCTATAAATAAGGAGAGGGGAAAGTTAGGAGAAGGGGGTTAGTCAAGGGGCGGAGTTTGAAAACAAACTTTTTTTATAAATAAGAATTTGCAAATCACATAATAGATACAAATCTCTCATTCCACTCTCATAAATTAAAATTATTAAACCTTGTTCTATATAAAGGCCAAATTATGAATTATTTAGAAAATTTAGAAAACCAAAAAAACCTAAATTCTAAAAATAATTTATTAAATAGTATATTGTTTTAAAATTCTTCACCTTTGCTTTCCATTTTTCCTTTGTTTTCAAACTCCGCCCCTTGACTAACCCCCTTCTCCTAACTTTCCCCTCTCCTTATTTATAGAAAAAAAATATATTTTAGTTATTATACAGACCTGAATGATGGAAGTTTAACTTCTGAAACATGTAGTCTATAATAAAACTCAAGTGGTATAAAACAAGTGTTTTTTTAATCATTGTCCAATGGATACCATTTTCTCTTTCAATCATGTCTTAAAAATAATATGGAAAATTGCAACATTTTGAGTGTTTCCAAATACTTGTTCACAAATCTGGATTATCTCCAATTATAGGTGTATTTTTCACATTATTTTTTGACATCTCATCAAAGATGAAGAAGAATATAGAAGTCTGGGCATTTACGGGGCTGACGACCGTCATAGGCTTGTTTAAGTGGTCACTTTACACCCGTGTAACATTCACCAATTCTACCCTTATTGATATTGAAAACCACACTACTCAAATTCTTGGAAGTTCTATATATATATATATATATATATAAATATATATATATATATATATATATATATATATATATATATATATATATATATACATAGATATATATATATATATATATATATATATATATATATATATATATATATATATATATATATATTTATATATATATATATATATATATATATATATATATATATATATATATATATATATATATATATATATATATATATATATATATATATATATATATATATATATATATATATATATATATATATATATATATATATATATATATATATATATTTTTATATATATATATATATATAAATGTATATATATATATATATATATATATATATATATATATATATATATATATATATATATATATATATATATATATATATATATATATATATTGTTACATGTTAACCAATTTTGTAACATCGTTCTTGAATCTTTAGAACGTCACTAGAGGCATCAATTGGTGAGATGAAAAGAATCTTTCTATTCAATAGAAACTCATTTATTATTATGTGAGGTTCGACATGTGACACTTATTATCGCGATACGTTCATTATTGTAGACCAAATACAGATTTAAATCTTTTTTGTACTGGGCTCAAGTAACACATCAAAGTTCAAGTAGCCCCGTTCTACGGTACAATAATGGGTAGAATCGGTGAATGTTACACGTGTGTAAAGTGATCACTTAAACAAGCCTATGACGGTCGTCAGCCCCGTAAATGCCCAGACTTCAATATTCTTCTTCATTTTCGATGAGATGTCCAAAAATAATAAATTAATTAATAAATATTGATCGTTATATATTTGAATCCGGCTTTATGTGAATCCGGCACTGCAGTATGGGGTTGGTAATCAACCCTTATGTTATTAGGGATGGCTTGGCTGAGCTGCAGTCATCCCACCTCATCAAATATGCAACAGAAGCGAGCATTTCTATTAACTTTAAATAGACGAGATGCGATCACTTCCCTCTCTAGAGACAACAGTAATTTCAATATCTCCACCAATTTGTTGAACGATGTCTGTCGACGTATTGAACATATCGCTCACTCCTTTCAACAACGTCATGAATCAAAAATCGTCAATTTTCAGTTCATGTTTTCGGAATACACAGAAAATGTACTATATCCCAGCAAAAGCGGCATATTTTTAACTTAATAGTTACCCGCTACAGGGCAGAAAGTGTTGTTTTTGCATTTTGAAGAAAATGTATTGTTTAATTATTTTTTAAATATACCAAATATTTTTGAAATGGAGAAAAAACATTCAGGTTCCACCTAAAAAGATCTGTTGCACAGTAAAAAGTTCAGTAAGTGGCTTGATATTTATTTTTAATAAATTTTATTATATTTTTAAACTTTAAAAATGACCTGAAAAATCATTTTTTTTTATTTATGACTTTGTTGAAAGGAGTGAGCGATATATTACTTGTACATATTTAGTATATTAAAAGCATGTTAACTTTATGGTATGGTAATACACATAACACTCTCCTCATCATTCATCGTTGACTTTGTGTAATACCACTTTAACAAACACTAATTCATAACTTAAAATTAGTTTTTATTTAAGTGGTATTACACAATGTGAACGATGAATGATAAGAAGAGTGTTATATTACTTTAATAAACACTGAATCGTAACTACCGAATCAGTGTTTACTAAAGTGGTATTACACAATGTGAACGATGAATGATAAGGAGAGAGTTATATTACCATACCACAAAGTTAACAATGCTTTTAATTTTGAAATTAAGTTTTACTTGGTAAATACCACTTTATTTCAAAATATTTTGTGACGCGTGTTTCGATGCATTCCGCATTATTTAAAAAAAACTAACCTCGGTTTGAAATTGAATTATTTAGTGTCAGAAATTATTTAGTGTCAGAAAAATTAGTAAAAGAAAATTTTGAAATTGAATTATTTAGTGTCAGAAATTATTTAGTGTCAGAAAAATTAGTAAAAGAAAATTTTGTTTATTTATTTCCCTTAAGTTCAGTTTTGTTACGTACAACAACAATTTCTTAATTGAATCATCCACTTAAACTGGGTATAATGGAATGATTTATATATTCATACGAAATCTCCTCGGCAATAACAAGTAATGTCAATAATATGCGGAGGGAAAAATTTGTATGAATATTTTATAAATCTGCGTATCTCCCTTATTTACTCAGTGTCTTTAAGTACTTAAAAACCTACAGTTTTGACAACTATTTATTTGTGCCTTTCTTTAGAAATTTTTAACTAAAAGATGTGAGCACATCTAAAATAAGAATGTTTAGTAAATAAATGTTCCAGTGGGCTGTAATACAAAGGGAGGTCACAATAGACCTAATATGGTCGCAGTGACATAAGAGATGCAAGATCCCTTGACCCCAAAAAAAAAATTGTTCGAAATTTTAGCCTCTTAAACATTCATGCATCTCCTCACACATACTCGCCGATTATTCCAACGCCTGACCTCACCACATACGAGAATTTGAAATACTTGATTATCCCAAGTTTTCCTCGGTCTTCCTCTGCTCCTATTTCGAACCACATTCACCCTTATGAATTATTTTACAGTTCTTTCCTCACCCATTCGTTCCATGCCCAAACCATCTCAACACACTTTTCTTAATTTTATCGATAGTGTTTGTCTCAGCCTTACATTCATTCCTTCTTAAACCTTTTACATAACAAATACAATTTCCTCCTTAAATAACTTTAAAAAAACTTTTCTTTTTTCTCATTTGAACATTTATTATACATCATTTTGCCGCACATCCATCTGAGAGATCACATTTCGACTGCATTCAGTTTGCGTTTGTTGTTTTCCTACTGAAATTCGCATATTAAAAAAATTATTTAAAAATTACAACACATTTTCGTATTTTTAAAAATTTATTTATAAATGTAACTATGTTGTTTATATTTATTTAATTTATATTTGGCATACCTTGTCGTAACTTATATTTATATATATATATATATATATATATATATATATATATATATATATATATATATATATATATATATATATATATATATATATATATATATATATATATATATATATATATATCCATATATATATATATATATATATATATATATATATATATATATATATATATAGATTTATAAATATATACGGTGTCAAAAGTCAGCTTAATCGGAGGGCATGTATGACGAGATGTATGGATGTGAAGGAGGCGAGGAGTGTATGTCAGGACAGAAGAGTGTGGCGTTCCATCCTCTCTGCCTACCCCTGCGGGGAAACGGCGTGATGGTAGTAGTAGCAGTAATAGTAGTTTTTATATATACATATACATATATTGTTGAATTGTTTTTTTTTTTTTTTGTAAAAAATAAATTGACATTCCCGGTTTTCGCCGAGAGTCTTGCCTGCGCGAATACAGACGCCTCTGCCCTGAATAATAAATCATCCCCGAAAGTCGGCTACATTAATTCTAACCGTGAAATTAATGACATAATGAGTCAAAGAGAAGGCGGAGAGCTAATTGCATTAAAACCTATTTAAATTTAGTTATAAATTAACCAAAACCCGGGAAGTTCATTATTCACCCGGACTCGCGTCAGCCGCCATTATACTGACTACAGAGAAGGAAATTTATTAGCAGTCCAGTCTTCTTTATTTGTTTGTTTATTTATTTAATTATTTTCAACCTACTTTGAAAGAAGAAAAGAGAAGATAAGAGTTTAAAAATAAATGTTTTGTTTACTGTGAGTAGATGTAAATATATATATATATATATATATATATATATATATATATATATATATATATATATATATATATATATATATAAATATATATATATATATATATATATATATATATATATATATATATAATTATAATAATAATAATAATAAATTAACTGGTCAAATTATAACCCCAAATAATTAAATAAAAAAGCTGTCTGGCGTTTCTCATACATATGTCGCTCACTCCTTTCAAGAACGACATAAATCAAAAATCGTCAATTTTCAGTTGTGCATGTTTTCGGAATGCCCAGAAAATGTACTATATTACAGCAAAAGTGGCATATTTTTAACTTAATATTTACCCGCTACAGGGCAGAAAGTGTTGTTTTTGCATTTTGAAGAATAGGTATTGTTTAAGTACTTTTTAAAATATACTAAATATTTTTCAAATGGAGAAAAAACATTCAAGTTTTACCTAAAAAGATCTGTTGCACAGTAAAAAGTTCAATAAGTGGCTTGATATTTATTTTTAATACATTGTATTATATTGTTAAACTTTAAAAACGTTCTACTGAAAAATCAAGTTTTTTGATTTATGACGTTCTTGAAAGGAGTGAGCGATGTGAGTATCTACGATTCGGACCTCACATACAAATAAAAATGTTTCTGCTCAATAAAAAAGCTTCTTTCATCTCACCATAGATATGTCACCAATTTGAACAATATACAAATACAGAAGTTCCAAGAATTTGAGTAGTGTGGTTGTCAATCATGGGTAGACTTGGTGAATGTCACATTTTTAGTGATTTTAAAACAATGTTATATTTTAATGATAAAAATGGAAAATCACTAAGTCAGTGCTTCAAATATAAATTATATATTTAAACTTAAGACCAAATCTATGACGGTCCTAAGCCCCGTAAATGCCCAGACTTCCACATATTTTACTCCATCTATGTTGAGATGTCAAAAAGTTATACAAAAAATAACTTCTATAATTGGAGATAATCCAGATTTGTATTCGGACATGTGTGTTTTTTTTATTATTATTTTACTATTTTAACGCTAGTTATGCACTATTTTTCGCACATAAAACGCAGAGAACCTGATCATATTGTGAACCAGGAAATCTCCTGTAGGTGTTTGAGAGCTGGCCTCAATAGTCTACAAAGACGATGAGTTAGGATGGACCCAGGAAAAAGAAGAAAAATACTAAGTTAACATTACTTTTACTGAAGTAAGTGACATTTCACATCCAGGTACATAAATCTTCACCTGACCACACAGACTTCACCCGGACATATCACTCACTCCTTTCAAGAACGTCATAAATCAAAAATCGTCTGTTTTCAGTTGGCAAGAAAATGTACTATATCCCAGCAAAAGCGGCATATTTTTAACTTAATATTTACCCGCCACAGGGCAGGAAGTGTTGTTTTTGCATTTTAAAGAAAAGGTATTGTTTACTTATTTTTTTAAAATATACCCAATATTTTTCAAATGGAGAAAAAACCTTCAGGTTTTACCTAAAAAGATCTGTTGCACAGTATAAAGTTCAATAAATGGCTTGATATGTATTTTTAAAACATTGTAATATATTTTTAACCTTTAAAAACGTTCTCCTGAAAAATCAAGTTTTATTTTTATTTATGACGTTCTTGAAAGGAGTGAGCGATATGTAAGGGCGATCACCATAGCTATATAACTATCATGATTGACATTTTATTATGATTTTACGTTATATACTATTTGTTTTAAGACTTTTTGTTTCTCTATTAGTGTATTCATTAGTGTATTTTTATTTTTATATTAGATACTGTATATATGTATTATCTTAAAGGCTTCAGCCGTTCAATAAATAAATGAATAAAAATATAAATAAATACATGAAATAAACGATCTTTACATCCGATTTTGTCCGCCTCCGTAGTGTAATGGTCAGCACGCTCGGCTACCGTTCTGGAGGTCCCGGGTTCGATTCCCAAGGGGGTAAAATAAATAGAAGTGATTTTTTTCACTGTCATATTTATTTAATATTACCCTGGACTGGTACCTGAAGCGGAGGGCTGGTCACCTTTCCTTCATGTGTAAACGATCAAGACTGCGTTTATATGACGCAGTGCCCTATGCACCATTGGGGTGAGGATAAGGGTTTTATTATTATTATTATTATACATCCAGGTAGTAAAATACCATTTTCACAGCCCCGTCAAACTTTTCAATACTAATTCAACCCCTGTTTGAAAAACGGAAGCCGTAAATTTTTCACAAGTATGCCAATTTCCCCCCGAAAGAAATTCGAAAACAGGAGCCTTCAAAACTTTCCCGCCCGTTTGACTGTAGACTCCCCCAATTTGTTTCCGCAGCTAAAAACGTTAAAACAAAATCCTCCGTAATTTTCATTATACGAAACGCGTTTTAACCCTTTTAGGGGGTGAATAATACATAGGCCTCTTTACCGCTCAGAACCGGAGGCTGTTTGGCGAATTAAAATTCTACCCTTTACTCAATTATACCGGTTGCTCTAGAGTTGATTGTTCTGGACACTTTTTGATAAACTGGAAGAAAGCAGACAGTTGCAAAATCTGTAATTATTATTTAAAAAAATTATTTACGGCTAATGCCTTTCACAATATCAACAAAAATATTTACAATAACAATTAATAATAATAATAATAAAACCCTTATCCGCACCCCAATGGTGCATAGGGCACTGCTTCATATGAACACAGTGTTATCTTGATCGTTTTCACACGAAGGAAGGGTGATCAGCCCTCCGCTTCAGGTACCAGTCCACGGTAATATTGAATAAATATTACAGTGAAAAAATCACTTATATTTATTTTACCCCCCTTGGGAATCGAACCCAGGACCTCCAGAACGGTAGCCGAGCGTGCTGATCATTTCACGTGCGACAATAATAATGTAGTTCAAAAAATTATGTGGTTAAATATTTTTAATATCATTCAAACAACAACAAAAAACTATGCTAAGATGTCATCTTTGCTGGTGTTGAGATACCAACAAAATTGTATATTAATTGCTCTTGTGAACGTATGTGTGTAAGTAATGACGTTGACTGTTATGGGAAGTGAATTGACATGAGCAATTTGTGTAACAAAACAAGAAACAAGAATGACATTAGATTAGCAGTGCGTGCTTCCTCGCTTTATATTACCTTAGGACATTCTCAATTACCAGCGACCCTTCTGAAACTGTACCTGCTACACCCAGAGATTCCCAATACTCACTTCATTCATTCACATTAATTCCTCTTTTCTCTTAATTGTAAAAATACTTTATTCATACCTTTTTACAATTCTAACTCGTCAGCCCCTTCATCGAATCTTAACATTGTGTTCCATACTAAAATATTTTTTTTATTGTTTCGGCATTAACTTTGTGGTAAGACATGTAAGAATTTTGAAACAATATATTAAATAATATATTACTAAATAATATATTGTTTCAAAATTCTTCACCTTTGCTTTCCATTTTTCCTTTGTTTTCAAACTCCGTCCCTTGACTAACCCCTTCCCCTTACTTTCCCCTCTCCTTATTTATAGAACAATTTTTTATTTTATATTTTAGTTATTATACAGACCTGAATGATGGAAGTTTAACTTCTGAAACATGTAGTCTATAATAAAACTCAAGTGGTAAAAAACAAGTGTTTTCTTTAATCATTGTTCCCTACTAAAAATTGTAACCTTTTTATATCGCTCACTCCTTTCAACAACGTCATATATCAAAAAACTTGATTTTTCAGGAGATCGTTTTTTAAGTTTAAGAATATTATAAAATGTATTAAAAATAATTATCAAGCCATTTATTGAACTTTTTACTGTGCAACCGATCTTTTTAGGTAAAACCTGAAGGTTTTTTCTCCATTTAAAAAATATTTAGTATATTTAAAAAAATCGATTAAACAATACCTTTTCTTCAAAATACAAAAACAACAATTGCTGCCCTGTAGCGGGTAAATGTTAAGTTAAAAATATGCCGCTTTTGTTGGGGTATAGTACATTTTCTGGACATTCCGAAAACATGCACAACTGAAAATTGACAATTATTTATATATGTTCTTCTCTCATTTTTTCTATGTTATTATATCTTTTTCTTCTTAAATACTATTCTTACTACTATTCTGAAATACACAGAATTCCATATTGATGTCGAAAAATCATTAAAACGTGCTCATTTGCATCATTAAAAAAATACTAGTTGTTTGTGGCATGTATACTCAATTTTTACAAGTTCTATAATTA
Source organism: Brachycentrus maculatus (assembly GCF_059751285.1). Taxonomy (NCBI): domain Eukaryota; kingdom Metazoa; phylum Arthropoda; class Insecta; order Trichoptera; family Brachycentridae; genus Brachycentrus; species Brachycentrus maculatus. The sequence goes on along the minus strand of NW_028281123.1, from coordinate 1,196,930 downwards.
AGGATTTGAGTATGTTAGGGGGAGGGGGGGTTAGTCAAAGGAGCGGAGATAGAAAATAAATATATGATATGATATGTTTTATATATTGATATGTTTTAGCTTATATTTAGACCTGATGATGGAAGCTTAGCTTCCTAAACTAGTGGTCATAAAATAAACTCAAACAGTAAAAAAAATAATAAATTTTTTCTTTAATATTTATAATACACTAATAAAAATCGTGTTCATTTGCATCATTAAAAAATACTAGTTGTTTGTGGCATGTATACTCGATTGTAAAGGCTTTGCCAAAAATTTTTGAATTGTTGGGTAATCCAAAATAAAACACGGTTTTTTGGATTGAATTCTACATTTATTTATGTATATTTATGTATACGTGACGCGTTTCGTCTTCTTAGGACATTTTCAAACACTGAAAGTGAGCCAGTGTTTGACTCACTTTCAGTGTTTGATAATGTCCTAAGAAGACGAAACGCGTCACGTATACATAAATATACATAAATAAATGTAGAATTCAATCCAAAAAACCGTGTTTTATTTTGGATATATTACCCAACAATTCGATAAGGAATTCTACCAACTGTCTGCAGTTACTATAAATACATTATTGAGTTGGCGACAGTTTGACAAGCTTTGCTTCCCACTATAAAACAGCATGTTAACACAATTTGGCATTGCCCCCCGATTGGCTGGCCGGCGCGCGTGTCGCCCACTAAGGGCCCGTGTGCGCGCGTGTGGGGCCCACACACACCACACACGTCCGGCGTGGGTACCCGTTATTGGGTTCGGCTAAGTGCGTTAACTGGGACCGCCACCCTTTGCGAACAAATTCAATTTGGCCAAACCTACGTTGTTCGGCTGGAAATGGGTATGGTCGTTTGGCTGTTAGGTTGTTTTACTGCCCTGAATGGAGGGAATAGAATAAATGGTGCTTTGAATAGAGTGACTGAGGATAAAAATAACCCCAAGCTTAACTGGTGGTTCACCACGGAGTGCTCGTACCGACACTGATGTATGGAAGTGAACCAGCGACCCGATGTGTCGGGTTGTGGTCCCGTGGTTAGTGTCGCGGACTCTCGGGTCAGAGCTTCTCGGTTCGAACCCACTCTACCACATATACCTATTTCTAATAATGAGCCGCTTAGGGTCACAGAAAAAGTATGAAATTTAAATATTTGTTTAAAGAATATAAACACAATTATTTATCTTAAAAAAAAATACAATTTTTTAAATAATTACCCTCAAAGCCCCTATTTTTGAGGCTTGTTTTTTTTTTAATATGTATTTTTTAGTTGCCTTACAAAATAATGAGCCGCTGAGGCTCACAGAAATAGTATGAAATCGAACTATTTTTGTAAATAATAAAAACACACACATTTTTTCTTTCTTTAAAAAATAAAAACCATTCCTCCCATAATTGACAAATACCACACTACTAAAATTTTTGGAACTGCTAGATAATTTTTTTTTGGTTGGTTGTAAAATATTGCTTTTTAGCAATAAGCCCACCAATGTACATACATACATATTTCTTTTCTGAATATGAAGGTTAAATAAATAAATATTTTAATCAATCTTATGACGCGGTAAATATGAGTTCACAACAGCCATCTATGTTGAATTGAAAAAGCTTTTATTTAGCAGAGACCCTTTAATTTAAATGAAGAATGGAGAATACCTAAACTTCCATATTCGTCTATATTAAGATGTCGAAAATAAAAATATAAAAATGTAAAATGATCCCTTAACAGGTCGTTAGCCTTGTAAATATTCAGACTTCCGTATTCTTCTTCATCTATGGTAAGATGTCAAAAAGGTAAAATAACTCCTACGTGGAGATAATCCAGATTTGTGAACAAGTATTTGTATATGTAAGCGAAGGGCTGATCACTTTCCTTCACTTGATAACGATCAAGATAACACTGCGTTTGAATGGTGCAGTGCCCTATTCACCGTTGGGGTGCAGATAAAAGTGTGAAGAAGAAGAAATAAAAATAATACTTGACCCTGGCAGAATCATCTTTTCACTGGGGACTGCCAAATAATTTAGTTTTTAAGTTTTAAAATATTCGTTTTGAACGTAAGTATTTGGACACACTCAAAATGTAGTAAAAATATATTTGCATTCATGTTAAGTTACAAAAATTTACATGTTATTTGAGGAAATGGGGGTTGTAAATAGGGAACTTGGTAGGGGTTGAATTATTACAGGATACTTATCTAATCAAACAACCGGAAGCTAGTAGTTTTCCTATTTTCTCTATTTCCGGTTGCTGCTTTCACGGCGGCTCAACGTTTTCAGTAAATTACAATTTAATTCCAGACATCCGGAAATATCAAAAATACTTTTGAAAAGTTCATTTATTTATTTGTTATTTATTTTCCTTATTTTTTCTTACCAAAAACGTGTTTGATAATGACGCAGAATGCATCGAAACACGTGCCACAATAGATTTTTAGAAATAGTGGTGTTTACCAAGTAAATTTTAAGTTTAAAATGAATTTGATGTATCTGAATTAAATATGTATTAAATTCTTAACATAAGTATGTTATAAATGTAAACATTAATATCTATCTTAACATAAATGAAGAAAAATACGTAATTCTGAGTATTTACAGGGCTTACGATCTATCATGAGCTAGTTTAAGTGATCACTTTAAACGCGTGTAATATTCACCATTCTACCCATGATTGACAACCACACCATTTAAAAAAATTAAGTAATACAAATATAAAAAAATAATTATAAGCTTAAAAAAAATATGTTTTCAGGTGTCTTCTAGTATGTAAAATGATTCTGTAAGGATCTTGCGTTCATTAACAATAAGGGTTTCCAGTGAATAAAAAGGTTACTTAATTCAACCATAGATACTGCTAAATACTCACATATGAAACGACGAATTACGAGTATATGACATATACCTTTGATTAATAAATATACTTCTTATATTATATTTCGTAAATTGTATTTATCATGCAATTGATACATTATTTCATATGCGAGTTATCGGCACCATCTATTGTTGAATTGAAAAAGTTTTTTTTTATTTACCAGAGACCTTCACGAAATGCTTGTAAGATTCTTCTTAAATTATTTTTTATACTAGACCTAAATGTGAGTACTGTGGTTATCAATCATGGGTAGAATGGTGAATGTTACACAAGTATAAAGTGATCGCTTAAACTAGCCTAAGTATGTAAAAATGGAGAAATTAAGATTTGTGTTAAGGATCTGGACACACTTATGTTAAAGGAAGTGCCTTCTATGCTCGTATAAGGTCATTTACAATATATATATATATATATATATATATATATATATATATATATATATATATATATATATATATATATATATATATATATATATATATATATATATATATATATATATATATATATATTTTTTTTTAATATTCCACGTGTAGATTAGGTACTGCTCAACAGTATTATTTTTGGCAAATGAAGGAAATTTTAAATAATTGGAGATTATTCAAAATAAATCAATGAGAATAGTACTTAAGAAAAAAAGATGTAAGAATGTAGAAAAAATGAGAGAAGAACTCGACTGGTTACCTATAAAAAAGATACTAATATTTAATATGCTGATCTTTATATATAATTTTTTTAACGATAAATTACCCAAATATTTTAGGGATAAAATAGTTTTAAACAAAAAAATTCATGAATATATTGCTAGAAATAAGGATAAAATAAGACTTACCGTTTAAAAAAAAAACTAATCGCAAAATTGTATAATGTATAAGGGTTTGAAAATGTATGATGAGATGCCTAAATGTATGAAATTTCTGATTTGATTCTGAAAAAATATATAAAAAATATTTTGTTTGCTGTAATAAGATATAAATATATGTATATAATCTAAATTGAGTGTAAAAAAAGATTGTATTAAATGTAATATAAGGTAACTGAAGAAATAAAAAATAAAAATAGGTATATAAATATATACACGATGACTTCTATACAGGGATATGAGAATTGTTTCTTTTTATCAATTTTTCTTAATAGGTTGATACATGTAGATATAACATGTTAGAATCCTTTTCCCAGTTTCCCCGTTGACAGATTAATCCTTTATTCCTTCAGCAGATAGCAGCATCCCTCGCCTCCCCATTTCCCGGAACTATAATATATAATAGTTAAAGTTAGGCCGACCAACCTGCCATTAATAATTCAAGGCGATCGGCTGAGGAAGGATTGACACCGCTTTCCGCACTTTACGCTTCTTTTAAAGCAAAAAGGATACAAAATGTCCAGTCATCCATTTTTTTTATTTAATTTATTTGTTAAATATCGTAGTCATACAGAAGAAAGTGACTAAGTGCAATTTTTACAAAAAAATGATCATTTCCTATTTGATATCTTACTACCTTAATATTGCCCTGAAAAAAAATCCCAAAGGATTTTAAACTTGGAAGTATAATATATTGACTAGTTAAAAATGACTAACTGCATTGATGTTTATTTTCTTACCAAGCAAAAGTAACTTGGCCCCCTGAACATTTTACGTTTTATTAGTTGGTCACTTTCTCCTTTACAACTACGATACGTATTTCTTCAAACCCTATGTATATCATCTTCAAACCCTCATCCGCACCCGATGGTGCATAGGACACTGCATCATATAAACGTAGTGAGATTTTGATCGTTAACACATGAAAGAAAGGTGATCAGCCTTCCGCTTCAGATATCAGTCCAGGGTAGTATTGAATAAATATTAGAGTGAAAATCACTTATATGTACTTAATTTGACCACCTCCTTGGAACCGAGCCTGGAACCACCAGTACGGTAGCCGTGCGTACTGACCGTTACATTACGAAGGCGGACAAATGAAAACTTACACTTATTCTACCCTTATTTTTAAATAGTGTACCGTCATTCAGTATCCATATTATATCAAGAAGCCGAACAAACGAATATATATATATATACATATATATATATATATATATATATATATATATATATATATATATATATATATATATATATATATATATATATATATATATATATATATATATATATATATATATATATATATATATATATATATATATATATATATATATATATATAAATATATTTTTTTTATTTCTTATTTTTAAATAATTCTCTTCTTTTCAAAATCATATAATTATTAAGAAAAAATTATTTCTGTAAAATATATTTTTTTTTTATTAAAGTATAGAGAAATATTTGTGTTTTTATTATTTACACAAATATTTCAATTTCATACAATTTCTGTGAGCCTAAGCGGCTCATTATTAGAAAAAGGTATCAAAGTGTGGTAGAGTGACCAAGAGTAGACCGAGAGTAACCGAGAAACTCTGACTTAAGAGTCCGCGACACTAACCACAGGACCACAACCCGACACTGGATTTAGAGAAAATAAAGTAGCGTTTTAACGAATACTTGGCCTTAAGAGAGAAAAGAGATGAGAGGGTGGGTGACGTGTCAGTACGAATAAAATAAAATAATTCTTTTGATACTTTGTTGATAGGAAAATGGCTACTAATCCGCCTCGAATTCCAGCCACCTGACAGTTTGTTTAAATCAGCCCTTCAGGCGCTGAGAAGGAGTGAGAAAGCTCTCCATATCTCTGTCTCCCTCGGAGAAGACATTTTTTCATCGCGCGAGAGCGAGACGGCGACAGTCACGTCTGATTATTTATTTAGGCGCAAATCTCAGAGCCGCAAACTTCGGTGGTCGTTCCGATAAACTATTCGGTTTTCAGCTGTTTTCCGCGCTTATTTTGATGAATTTTTAAAAACGGAACGGGGATCCAATCCTTTTACCGTAAATGAATGCCTTGGTACCTACTCACGAACTATTTGCAAACAAATTAAAGTAGGTACCTATGTACATAGAAGGTGTTGGTACTCGTGCTGTAGAGTGATTTTTGTGATTTTTAAAAAACGCTATCCAATCCTTTTACTGTACATGAATGCTTTAGTACCTACTCACGAACTATTTGAAAACACATTAAGGTAGAAGGCTTTTCCTACATTTGCTTAAAAGTCATATCGCTCGCTCCTTTCAAGAACGTCATGAATCAAAAACTAGATTTTTCAGGAGAACGTATTAACACAATGTAATAAAAATAAATATCAAGCCACTTATTGAACTTTTTACTGTGCGACAGATCTTTTAAGGTAAAACCCGAAGATTCTTTCTCCATTTGAAAAATGTTTAGTATATTCAAAAAAATAATGAAACAATATTTTTTCTTCAAAATGCAAAAACAACACTCTCTGCCCTGTAGCGGGTAAATATTAAGTTCAAAATATGCCACTTTTGCTGGGATATACTTAGTACATTTTCTGGCCATTCCAAAAACACGCATGACTGAAAATTGACGAATTTTGATTTATGACGTTCTTGAAAGGAGTGAGCGATATATGTACCTTGAATCTAGAGATTTTTTTAAAAAATGAAATGGGGATCTAATCTCTTTCCAGCAAATGAATCCCTCGGCACCTATTTACTTATGAACTATTTGCAAACACATTAAGGTACACGGAAGGCATTGGTACATACTTATGCTGTAGAGTCATATCGTAGTCATACAGGAGAAAGTGACCAAGTGCATTTGTTTACAAAAACGTGATCATTGACTATTTGATATCTTACTAGCTTAATATTGCCCGGAAAAACATCCCAAAGCATTTTAAACTTGTAAGTGTAATATATTGACTTGGTAAAAATGACTAACTGCATTGATGTTTATTTTCTTGCCAATCAAAAGTGACCTGAATGGCCCTCCTGAACATTTTAGGTTTTGGTAGTTGGTCACTTTCTCCTGTACGACTACGATATATGAAACGTCAATATGAAGATTATTTTAGAAAAATAAAATAAAAAAATTACCCATTTCTTTAATTTAAATTCGGTAAAAAAATTTAAACGAAATCCGATTGAACGTGAACTCATTCAATATACAAGCGGACAACCTTTCAGCCACTCAAACCGCCATCTATTTTTAAAGTGTCCCAGGCACTCCATTGGCTAACATCGCCATCAATAAACCAACGGTGACGCTGTCCGCGGATTGCTGACTTTAAATATTTAAGCAGGGGTAACAAGTGGAGGATTGTGTACCCAGTATGGTCGATTCCCGAGAGGACGGTCCTCTGAGCCAACACTTGCTCTGTCTCTACTTACGAGGCTGTCAGACCCGTAGCTCAAAACCAAACTATCGTATCTCAGCTCTATCCGACCGAGTTCCTCCAGGGTATACTTGGCTACAATGGACCCTTTTTTAAGTCAGGGAGCACTTTTGATTTTAAATTAGAAATAAAGAAGCATTTGTCCGCCTCCGTAGTGTAGTGGTCAGCACGCTCGGCTACCATTCTGGAGGTCCCGGGTTCGATTCCCAGAATAAATAAATAGAATAGATCAATAGAAAAACTTTATTTTTCAGGTGAACGTTTTTAAAGTTTAAAAATATAATACAATGTATTCAAAATAAATATCAAGCCACTTACTGAACTTTTTACTGTGCAACAAATATTTTTAGGTAAAACCTGAAGGTTTTTTATCCATTTTAATAGTATTTAGTATATTTTTAAAAAATAATTAAACAATACCTTTTCTTCAAAATGCAAAAACAACACTTTTTGCCCTGTAGCGGGTAAATTTTAAGTTAAAAATATGCCTCTTTAGCTGGGATATAGTACATTTTCTGGGCATTCCGAAAACATAACTGAAAAATGTCGATTTTTGATTTATCGCGTTCTTGAAAGGAGTGAGCGAATTGTCACAAATTTTATTTTTATGTGTATAGAACAATAAAATATAATTAAGTAAACTCGGTGTGTTATTTTAATATTTAATATATAAATTAACAATATACAGTATGTTTTTCTTAATATCATTTTACAGTTTTTTTTCAAATAAAAAAAAGATAAAATTGTTTGTTCAACACATCTGACTCCCTGAATTGAACTTATCCACGTTTTTCTCTTCTTTTTTTGATACATCAATAAAACGTCATTCCTACTTTGTATTTTAAAATTGACGTCATGAATATTTGAAGACCTCTCTCGATGGTGTATTTCACCACTGGCATTATACCTTGTTCAACTCCCCCCATCCCTTATTTTATATTTCCACAGGAAAAGTTCAACCCTAGTCAAGGATTGAATGAAAATATTTTATAAAGTCACTTTAAAAATACACAAGTATAAACTCTGGAATATCCTGGAAATTGCTCAATTTGATATTACTAAGAAGGAATAACCCGCAAAGCCTCTTTTAGAGGCTTTTCTGCAGTGTTTGATAATGTCTTAACAAGACGAAACGCGTCACATATAATGTATGTAAATAATTAATTAAATACTGTTTCAAAATACGTCACCATTATTATCAATGTTTCCTTTTACAAAAAATCTTGTTCCTTAACCCCCCTCCCTATATTTATTAACCTATATATACACCTAAATATATTTTTGTTCGTTAGTTTTAATTTGTACCAGAAGATGAAAACATCTGTCGTTTTCGAAACTAGTCGTAAATAAAAATAAAACTCGATAAAGTGGTATATTCAAGTGTTTCGTTTTAATAAAATAATCATGTCATTCCACAAAGTTAATGCAGAATCAATAAATAATATATGTAAATAAAAGTAGAATTCAATCCAATAACCGTGTTTAACTTTGGATATATTACCCAACAATTTAATATGAAATTCTACCAACTGTCTGCAGGTACAATCAGTATGGAATAATATATCTCTTTTTTTTTAATTAAACGCTTGTCATAAACCACTTAATGAGTTTAATTTTTATACACGACTTTTGATTTTAATTTTCACCTGTAAATGAAAACATCTGTAAGTTTTAAATACGGCTGTCCAAACTTAAAACACAGTAAGGGACATTTTTTGTAGTACGTTTTTTTTGCATTTTTGGACTAAGTAGAATCTACTTAGTCCAAAAATGCAAAAAAAACATACTACAAAAAATGTCCCTTACTGTGTTTTGAGTTTGGACAGCCGAATAGTGCTATGGTAGTGAAGGGTAGTATTGTTTGCATGCTGTGGTGGTGATTGTCCTGACGAAAAGACAGGTACGTCTCGAAACCGGTAGACATAAAAATCTCGGTGAGTGGTTATATACTAATATTATCAACATTTTTGTAAAAAAAAATGTAAAAATGACTAACCACAAAGTAAATTCTTTAAATATTAATGATATTGAGAATATTTTAAATAATATAATATATCCTTCTCCATCTCTCACACTAAATCTCTCTTATCTTTTTTAAATAATATTTATTGTAATGATCTAACTCCTTTTCATTTCAGTTGAACAAAAACACAATCGATCACAAAATATTGACATCGTATCGCACTTAAACACACCTTTGAGATAAGGTAACACAAATATTCACATTTCTCTCTTAAAATATTATCTTCTACGCTGTTGACAGACTAGCTTCCTAAACATATTGAGTTCCCAAACACTCGCGACTTTTATTAATGGTTCCGATAATGTGATGATGCATCTGTCGGGCGAAACCGTCATAACACACTTGGATACTTAACAATTCACTTAGGTAATACGTTTTCTCCATTATCATCGACAAGAGATATTTTTTTACTGTTCATAAAATACTTGTGTATGAGAAATTCTAGGGATGAAAAGATTGATAAAGATATTGAAAAGATAGTGAACGCTGTGTCTATCAAATTAAAACCTTTCAGTGAAAGGTAAACTGACAGTATACAACGACGTCCTAGTTCTAACCCTAGTATATAGAAGTGAAGGGAATGAATAATGAAAGTAGACTGAATGCAGTCGAAATGCGATCTCGCAGTGCGGCCAAACGATGTATGATAGATGTTCGAATGATGATATAAGGAAAGAATACAATGCTGAGATAAGCATACGTACATAAAAGTAAGAAAAATGTGTTAATATGGTTTGGGCATGAGAATTGAATGTGTCAAGAAAGAAGAGTAAAATAAATCAACGATGCGAATGAAATTGGAAATATAAGCAGAGGAAAACCGAGGAAGACTTGACATGATGAAGTATTCCAAATACTTACGATGTAAATAAAAAGACAGTAACAACGACGAAGATAACAAATTACAAGGAAATAAATTGTTAAAGTTGTAGAAGAATCCCGCTCCAGAATACCCCCCCAGACACATGGAACAGATCAATATCCGTCGTGATACTGTTTAGCATAGCGGTAGCTTTTCCTACAGGCATAAACATCGGCAGGTTGGTCCTGTGTATAGAAATGTGAAACAATCTATGCCGACGCTGTCTTAGGTAACTATCGGGAACATACAGACCAATGTTCCGGATAATTTCAGGATTATCGAACATACCGCCCAACAATCATTATACATGTATATATACACACACATACATGTATATACGTGCGTATATATATATGTTTATATATATGTATATATATATATATATATATATATATATATATATATATATATATATATATATATATATATATATATATATATATATATATATATATATATATATATATATATATATATATATATATATATATATATATATATATATATATATATATATATATATATATATATATATATATATATATATATATATATATATATATATATATATATATATATATATATATATATATATATATATATATATATGTATATGTATATATAATATATATATATATATATATGTGTGTGTACGTACATTTTTATTACCGTGACTTAATTATGATAATTATAATGTACTTTGTACAAAATGTGTTCAGTTAAAACGAGCACAAATTTGATCACGACTTCATGATACGACTTCATGATAGGTGTGTAATTACCCTGAAAATGGTGTACATGCTTCTTAATTATTTCAGAAATCATGAAACTATTTCAATTTTATACACACATGTACACGGTTTTATCTTTCTTTCTCTCTCAGGCGTATATGCGGCAAAGCGATGTATGATAGATGTTTGAATGGTGATATATGGTGACCAGAATCAAACAATTTTCATCTCATATCATCGGATATCGCTCACTTCTTCAAAAACGTCATATATAAAAAATCTTAATTTTTCAGGAGAACGTTTTTAAAGTTTATAAATATCAAGCCACTTGTTGAACTTTTTACTGTGCAACAGATGTTTTTAGGTAAAACCTGAAGGTTTTTTCTCCATTTGAAAAATATTTAGTATATTCAAAAAAATAATTAAACAATACATTTTCTTCAAAATGCAAAAACAACACTTTCTGCCCTGTAGCGGGTAAATATTAAGTTTAAAATATGCCGCTTTTGCTAGGATATAGTACATTTTCTGGGCATTCCGAAAACATGCTCAACTGAAAATTAACGATTTTTGATATTTGACGTTATTGAAAGTAGTGAGTGATTTGTTATAATATTTATTTATATGTTTATGCAATCAAACACGACATGGTTGAATGATACGATCTATTTCAGATCTACCCATTTAAATTTTCCATTTATGAATCTTCTCCAAACCCTTATCCGCACCCCAATGGTGCATAGGGCACTGCATCATATAAACGCAGTGTTATCTTAATCGTTAACACACGAAGGAAAGGTGATCAGCCCTCCGCTTCAGGCACCAATCCAGGGTAGTATTGAATTAACATGAGAGCGAAAAAATATACTTACAACTACTATTTAAATTATACACTTGAATATACCACTTCAATGAGTTTTATTTATATTTACGACTAGTTTCGAAAACGACATTTTCATCTTCTGGTACAAATTAAAACTAACGAAGAAAAATATATTTACGTGTACATATAGGTTAATAAATTAAATGTGTCATTCCACAAAGTTAATGCCGAATCAATAAATAATATAAAAAATATTTATTTGGATCCCTCCCTGGAAATCGAGCACGGGACCTCCAGAACGGTAGCCGAGTATGCTGACCATTACACTACAGAGGCGAACGCCATTTATGAATACCTCATTTATATATAGTTTCTATTTTTAATGACTTTATGGATAGTGGAAGCAAGTTATACAACTTTATTGCACAAGTTTTTTGACCAAAATAAGACCTAGAAAAAAATCCTTTAAACACCTTCATTAATTCCTCTCCTTTCCTTCTCCTTCCTGCAAAATCTATTATTTTATATCATACCCTTTTTTTAAATTTCTGAATGTTTTTTAATAGTTTTAAAACATAAATGAGGAATTGTTTAATTGGCTTTTTTTAACGTAACTATTTTTTTACAACATTTTGAGTGTGTCCAAATACTTGTTAACAAAATCTGGAGTTTATATTATATAAGAGTTTCTGCTTAGTAAAAAGCTTCTTTACATCTCACCAATAGATGTCTCTAGTGAAGTTCTAGTGATTCAAGAACAAGGTTTCTAAATTGGTTCATATATATAGAACTTCCAAGGATTTGAGTAGTGTGGTGGTCAATATCGGGTAGAATTGGTGAATATTACACGTGATCACTTAAACCAGCATATGACGGTCGTCAGCCCCGTAAATGCCCAGACTTCCATATTCTTCTTCATCTTTGATGAGATGTCAAAAAATAATATGTAACTATTTTTGTTAATGTAATGTAATGTTTATTATTATTAATGTAACTTTAGTTTATTATATCATTTTTTTATATGTAAGCTGTACAAGTCCCGAATAAATAAATAATAAATAAATAAAAATTAGACATGTGTTGTATTTTGTTTGATGTGTTTCTGTGTTTTGGATCTTGATGTTCTATGTACGCTACCATAATTGGCTCTAGACAGCGTGGAAGTCGCAGGAAATCCTTTTTGTTTCCTATTCCTGCTCCCGTTCGTGTCCTGCGCGCGACTCCTTATCTCGAGTCCTTATGGACAGGACTCTTAATGGACAATCGGTGTAGGCAGATAAATCCTTGGCGCCAAGAGCAAGCCTATACTACCACAAACTACCTTCCAATACAGGCAAAGCCCACCTACCGTATCAAACAACAGTGGTCGCAAACTGACCAACCAATTTTGTTTACATTTTGAGTGTGTCCAAATGCTTGTTCACAAATCTGGATTATTATTTACGTTATTTTGTTGGGTCATGGGTATACTGGCTGCGATCGCGACAAAATATTCATTGGAAAACAATCATTTCTTGACATCTCATCAAAGATGAAGAAGAATATGCAAGTCTGGGCATTTACGGGGCTGACGACTGCCATATGCCGGTTTAAGTGATCACTTTATACACGTGTAACATTCACCAATTCTACCCATTATTGACAATAACACTACTCAAATTCTTGGAAGCTCTATATATATATATGAACCAATTTAGAAACCTTGTTCTTGAATCACTAGAACTTCACTAGAGACATCTTTTGGTGAGAGAAAAATAAAATAAAATGAAACAAAAAAACATTCACCAATTCTACCTATGATTGACAACCACACTACTCAATTTTTCGAAACTTCTTGATATATTGATCAAACTCGTAACACAGTATGCGCGAGTTCACAATAGACGTCTGTGGTAGGATGAGAAAAACTTTTGCTAAGCAGAGACTTATATAAAAAAATAGTAATTTAAAATTATTTTTTACCGTTGACTTTTCTGTTTTGTGAAATATTTTTCTTGGAATAAATATTTGTAACTATTTTATCCGTTTCCGTGGTGTAGTTACCGTACTGAAGGTCCCGGGTTCGATTCCCAGGGGGGGGGTGAAAGTAAATATTAGTGGTTTTACACTGTAATATTTATTTAATATTACCCTGGACTGTTTCCCGAAGCGCAAGAGTGATCACCTTGTCTTCACGTAAGTAATGATCAACATAACACTGCGTCAATTCGATGCAGTGCCCTATGCACCATTGGGTGCGGATAAGGGTTATAAGTAATAAGTAAGTAATTTGTACCATAAACTTTTCTGTCCTGTGAAACATTTTTAATTAGACTAAATATTTGTAACTATTTTGTACCATTGACTTTTCTGTCCATTTAAACCTTTTTCTTTGATATTTTCTATCTGGTATTATCTTGAAAGTTATTGCGCATTCCAAGGGAGAACTAGTTGTGTGTTATCTGTGTTTAAAACAGAAAACACTCAATTAATTCAGTAGGCGCCAGATGAGTCGAGACAAGGGACCTACAGTGCTACGGTATGCGACCCGCTTAAGATAAGAAGCACATACGTCAGAACAAGTAATCTGTGACCAAATACCATCAACATGACTGCGACCGGCTTTCTACAAAAAGTCATTTTTCAAAAAGAATAAATTAAATAAAAAATAAAAAAAATAAATATATATATATATATATATATATATATATATATATATATATATATATATATATATATATATATATATATATATATATATATATATATATATATATATATATATATATATATATATATATATATATATATATATATATATATATATTATATAAATATATAAATATATTTATATAAATATATACAAATATAAATATATATATAAATATATATATATATATATATATATATATATATATATATATATATATATATATATATATATATATATATATATATATATATATATATGTATACTTAAGTTCATTTTGACATCTCGGGTGAGATATTTTTTTACAACATTTTGAGTGTGTCCAAATACTTGTTCACAAATCTTGATTATATCCGATTAAAGGAGTTTTTCATATTATTTTTTGACATCTCATCAAAGATAATGAAGAACATATTAATATAAGAGTTTCTGCTCAATAAAAGCTTAATTTCATCTCACCAATAGATGTCTCTAGAGAAGTTCTAGTGATGCAATAACAAGGTTTCTAAATTGGTTCATATATGTATAGAGCTTCCAAGAATTTGAGTGGTGTGGTTGTCAACAATGGGTAGAATTTGTGAATGTTACACGTGTGTAAAGTAATCACTTAAACCAGCATATGACGGTCGTCAGCCCCGTAAATGCCCAGACTTCCATATTCTTCTTCATCTTTGATGAGATCAAAAAATAATATAAAAATAGCTCCTGTAATTGGAGATAATCCAGATTTTGTGAACAAGTATTTGGACACACTCAAAAAGTTGTGAATACTGTTGTCTAATATATTTTCCATGATTATTTGTGCAAAATTTTGGTGTCGTTGATAAATGAATGCACCAACCTCCACTTGGTCCTCCTGTTCTGGAACCAGGTCTTGACCTGCGCGTCCGTCATCTTGAGCGTCTTGGCGAGGGCGGCCCGCTCGGCGGACGCCAGATACTTCTGCTTATGGAAACGCTTCTCCAGCTCAGCGATCTGCAGCCGCGTGAAGGACGTCCTGGGCTTCTTGCGCTTGGGCGGCGTGCGGTTCTGGTACGGGTGCCCGATCCGCCGGGTCATGGGGAAACTGGCTGCAATCGGCGACAAAATATTCGTTAATAAACTAACCGTGGCGGTAATTGAGCAAAATATTTATTAAAAAACTAACCGTTGCGGTAATTTAGCAAAATATTCATATAAAAACTAAACGTGGCGGTTATTTATCGTTCATCTCAATTGGTTAACGATAAATATATGGGAAATTTGATATTATACTTACATTTACAGTAAGAAAAAAAATAAGCTAAATATTCATCTAAAAAAAACTTACTATAATGGTAAGTATCAAAACATTAATCGAAAAACTAACCGTGATGGTATATTAGTAAAATGTTCATTAAAAAACCGTTTTGGTAAGTTAACAAAATATTCATTAAAATCAGCCGTGATGGTAATTTAACAAAATATTCATTGGAAAACTTACCGTGGTGATAAGTAAGCAAAATATTCATTAAAAACTAACCTTGATGGCAAACTAGTAAAATATTCATTAAAATGTAACCGTGATGGTTAGTTAGTTAGTTTAAAATCTATAAAAAAAATATTTACTTCAAAAATCTATTTACTGTTTTCCAACCATCTCAACATACTTTCTCAACTTTATCGATAATGATTATCTCAGCCAGCAATCTTTCCATATATCACCTTTCGAACATCTATCTTACGTCGTTTTGACGCGCTGAGAGATCGCATTTCGACTGCATTCATCCTTCTTTTGTCAACTCCATGCCTCGCTTTCATACATAAACCGGGACTAGTAGCTTTAAACCAAGAAATACTAGGTAAAACATGATAAAGAGTAAAAGAAAAAAAATACGTCTGATCAAAATTGTAAGCAACTTACGAAAGAAATAAAAACTGTTCTAGGTAAGTTGTAATAGTGAATAGTTACATTAAGCAAGAACAAGTATGAGTTAATAGTTTGTAATAGGTATTGCCCATCGTGAGCTATGTTGAGTGTCATCTTTGGGTCTGAGGCATGCATTACTATATAGGTACAGTAAAACATCGATATAACGGACTTATTGGATGGAAGGGGTGTCCGTTAAAGCCGATAGGCCAATAGATTTATAATAAATCAAAAAACTTTTTTGAAAATATAAATACTGTACTTATGTACATATAAATTATCATTTCAAAACACAAATCAAATTCTATGTTTTTCTTGAATGTTTTTCGCAGATACTTCGTGGCACATTTTATAAACTTTATTTTAATATTGTTATATACATTAGTAGTAAATAATAAAAAAATAATTGTATTAACGGGACGTTTTCAATTTTATCACATTTGATCGGATTTTTTGTCCGTTGTATCAAAAATTCGTTACATAGGGGTCCGTTATATCGAGGGTTTACTGTACTACCTTAATGGCACGTAGTTTGCGGTTGGCGGATACTTGAGTAGATAATCTCAGTCTATGTGGCCGATGACATGCCAGTTTAAAACGTCTGTATATGGTAGTTTAAATCGTAATTTAAATTTTTTGATTGCGATTGACTTGTAAGGTAACCCATTGCCAACCACTGTACCGGTGCATACTTGGGCAGGCTACCTAATTATGGTGAAATGATATTATGTGATTACAAAAAAAAATACATTAATAAAAAAAGTTTTGCCAGTAATGTCAGTAGCGTACTAAGTAGTCGTGTAGATTTTTATTTAATATTTTTTCTAGGTAACTTTTGATTCCGGTTTTTTGTTTGGCCTTTAGTCTTTTATGAGCCTCTAGTTTGCACTTCTTGCTTCATCTTCAGCTATAAAGAGCTTTAGTGTTTTTAATTTTTCTTTTATTTACATTAATAAACTTCAAAGTGGTCTTATACAAGTGTTTTATTTAATTTACGTATTAATTTTAAATCAAATACAGATTTTTTGAGTGTACAAAGTTGTATTTTATTAACAAAAAACATAAAAAATTAATATTGCGACAATTGTTTCGCCTAGTTATGGCTTTTTCAAACGAATGCATTTTAATACCTAAATGCAAACAGTTTATTTTTTCACCTGTTGATAAAAACGTCTGAAGTCCTCGAAACTAGTCATGTTTTCTTTAATAAACTCAAAAGTTGTCCTTTATAAGTTTTTCATTTTAATTTTAATATCAAACAGTTTGTATTTTCATCTCCTGATAAAATATCCAAAGTCCTCAAAACTAGTCGTGTTTACATTAATAAACTCAAAAGATGTATTATACCAATATTAATATCAAAGACTTTGTATTTTCATCTGCCGATGAAATATCCAAAGTCCTCGAAACTTGTCGTGTTTATTATTTTTTTAAATTTGTTTCTGCTTAGTAAAAAGCTTCTTTACATCTCACCAATAGATGTCTGTAGTAAAGTTCTGGTGATTCAAGAACAAGGTTTCTAAATTGGTTGATATATACAGAACTTGCAAGAATTTGAGTAGTGTGGTTGTCAATAATGGGTAGAATTAGTGAATGTTACACGTGTGTAAAGTGATCACTTAAACCAGCCTATGACGGTCGTCAGCCCCGTAAATGCCCAGACTTCCATATTCTTCTTCATCTTTGATGAGATGTTAAAAAATAATATGAAAGTGACTCCTGTAATTGGAGATAATCCAGATTTTTTGAACAAGTATTTGGACACACTCAAAATGTTGTAGTCGTGTTTACATTAATAAACTCAAAAGTGGTCTTACATTTAAACAATAAGTCATTCAAACTGGTCTGAGATCTCTCTCGCTCTTCGGAAATGTTCTAATTACTATTCTGATGACTTCGACAATTCAGAAAGACAATTTGAACACCAACTCGTTTATATTTTAATGAAATATCAAACCGTCGTATTAACGATCCGAAATTACACGCTATGGTACCGTTCTCGAGTGTGGCTCGGAATAATACACGAGAATAAGCGAGTATAATTTTAATTTTCCATTCCATTATATTCATAATGCAATCGGGATTAAGGTTATTACTCGGATATATCACAATGAATAATGATACCAATTTGTCTTACATTCACAGCACTAATTCCTATTGGATTTTACAAACTTTGCGATTATATTTTCAGCGGCGTATTTAGTCGGAACATCCATATTCCAGTAATACATTAATTAAAATTAATGTTAGTTACATCTCAACATACATGAAGAATATGGAAGTGTGTGTATTTACTTTACAGGACTTACGACCCGTCATAGGCTTGTTTAAGTGATCAGTATATTTTTGATATATGACGTGTAACATTTACCGTTCTACCCATGACTGACAACCACACTATTAAAATTTTATGTATACCATATCGCTCACTCCTTTTAACAACGTCATATTTCAAAAATCGATTATTTTCTGTTGTGCGTGTTTTCGGAATGCCAAGAAAATGTACTATATCCCAGCAAAAGCGGCATAATTTTGTCTTAATATTTACCCGCTACAGGGCAGAAAGTGTTGTTTTGCATTTTGAAGAAAAGTTGTTGTTTAATAATTTTTTTTAAATATTCTTTTTTTTTCAAATGAAAAAAAAACAGGTTATATCTAAAAAGGTCTGTTGTATCGTAAAAATTAAAAAAGGGGCTTCATATTTATTTTAAATACATTTCATTAACTTTAAGATTTTATTTTTCTATGAAGATTTTTTTTTAAATGGAGACAACCCCATAATTTGTGAACAAAGATTTGGACACACTAAAAATACATCTATTTGTGACTACCAAATAAACATAGAATAAAATAACAAGTATATACTTTTTTCCACATGAATTTTATTTGACCAGCAACCGGGTTTCTTCGTAAGCGACATCACCAGTGTGATGATGTCGGTTACAACGAAACCCGGTTGCTGGTCAAATAAAATTAATATGGAAAAAATTACATACTTGTTATTTTATTCTATAGAATGCAGTTCTACCAAGAAATGTCACTACAAAACTTATATCTAATAACAAATAAACTATTTATACTTTTAATTTTTTTTTCAAAAATGTTAGTAATATATTTTAAGTATTTGACAACTAATATCAATAATATTACTAACGTTTTTAAAAAAAGTGAAAATGACCACAAATCAAATGCTTTCAATATTATTACTAAACTACATATATATATATATATATATATATATATATATATATATATATATATATATATATATATATATATATATATATATATATATATATATATATATATTTATATATATATTTGTATATATATATATATATATATATATATATATATAATATATATATATATATATTAATATATATATATATATATATATATATATATATATATATATATATATATATATATATATATATATATATATATATATATATATATATATATATATATATATATATATATATATATATATATATATATATATATATATATTATATATATATATATATATAAATATAAATATATATATATATATATATATATATATATATATATATATATATATATATATATATATATATATATATATATATATATATATATATATATATATATATATTTATATATACATATACATAGAGTTTAGTTGGTGGTTACACATGAATATTACTTATATTGTCATGACTATATTATGTAGAATATGTTTTAAATAACTAAGAAATTGTTCCTGCCACATATATCATATACGGATTTCAGAATACACCCCTTTATCCGAGATCAAAATGGCCGCCGAATCGGGCGCTTATCATTTAATTAGATTTCCGTTGATCAACGTGAATAACACGTCGCCATTGTCTGTCTGCCAGTCATCTTTATATTTTCATTACACGGAAGCCATTACGAGCTAACTGCCAAGTGCCCAGTCAGCGCTACGAAACTACAGACTAGAACCGTACAGCGATATGGCGGACAGTCTCACTATTAAAAATATGATTACATCGGTAAATCGGCATCAGAGGCGGATTTAGTGAAATATTAATCTTTTTAGAATGGATCATTCTCATAATGTGTTATTATTGGCTAGTAAATTAATATGAATAGTAATATTTCATCCGCCTCCGTAGTGTAATGGTCAGCACGTTCGGCTACCGTTCTGGGGGACCCGGGTTCGATTCCCAGGGGGGGTAAGAATAAATATGAGTGATTTTTTCACTATAATATTTATTCAATATTACCCTGGACTGGTATTTGAAGCGGAGGGCTGATCACCTTTCCTTCATGTGTAAACGATCAAGATAACACTGCGTTTATATGACGCAGTGCCCTATGCACCATTGGGGTGCGGATAAGGGTTTTATTATTATTATTATTAAATTAATATGAAGAAGACCGAGAAAAACATGGCACGATCAGTTATGCCAAATATTTGAAAGTGGTCAGGTTAGGAGTCGTAACAATCGGCGGGTATGTATGAGGAGATGCATGAACGTGGAAGAGGCGAAGAATGTTTGCAAAGACAGAGTGGTGTGGCGTTCGATTCTCTCTGCCCACCCCTGCGGTGAAGCGGCGTGATGGTTAGTTAGTTAGTTTATAAATAATTGACCAAGTTCTCAACTGGTAGCGTTACAATCAGCCATATTTATCGAAACGTATAGAAATTCGTACACAAATGGGGAACCTTTACATACCCGTATATAAAAGATTAAATATTTTTTCCATATTGAGGTTTGATCATAGGCAGAATGGTGAACGTTTTGCAAGTGTATAAAGTGACCACTTAAGCCAGCCAATTTGCCAGGTTGTATGCCCCGGGATGCTCAGAATTCCACTTTCTTTTTTCTTTTTTTTTCTTTTTTTGTATTCATTTATTTAAATCACAATTTATACATTTTTAGGACTTTTTTTGCAGAGACCCACCAAGCCACCTTGTGTGTCTTGTTGGTGGAGTTCTTTTTTTAATTCATTTTTTTTGTTTTTAACGATTTTAACCTAATATACACACAAAAAAGAGAAAAAAATTAAGAATATAAACATTTTACAATTTTCATAAAATTAACTCTTAATCATTTACCCATTCCTTTATTTTGCCTTTGTTCAATATTTTATTTTGACTTCTAACATCCGTCGGCAACAAATTAAAAATGTTCGGAACGATATATTGCAGTGTGGACTCCCATATTTATTGTCGATTCTTGGGACTATCAAACCTTCGTTGAGTGTAAATCGTGTATCATGGTTGTGTACTAAAGGATTTCGATATTTTGTCTAGTTTGTTGCTCAACGATGATACTCATCCACAATATTCCACGTACCGGCAGTAATTTTAAATGTTTACATATCAAGATTGGATTGTCCCTTTGATTATATATATGACTGGGATATATGTATTCTTTCATATAAAGTGATACATGTTTCAAATCTTCTTCCATCTTCTTTCATACAAATAGAAACTATACAAGTTTTTTTTTAATATAAAATGGTGTTGCATATGAAATATATTGCTTTTGCCAATGTCAGGTTAATTAAATAATGTAACTTAATTATAAAATATGATAGAATTAATATTAAACCATAAATTTATTACGTTCAATTTAAAAATAAAAAACAACTAAAAGTTTGTAGATAATTGGGTTCCTGCTCGCTAGGATGAGATGGATATCTGTAGGGAGGGGAATAAGCGGGGCCAGAGTTTAAAAAATGTTGGCATTTGGTTATTTATTGGGCAAATAAAGAATATGTGGTTAAGGTCTTCCTCTTCAAAACGACACTCGCAAATGGGGGAGTCAAAGACACCAATCCTCGCAAGGTGCTCTCTCGTACAGCAATGTCCTATCCTCATTCGACAAATGGTGGATGTATCTTTCTTGTTCATCGATCCTAAACCAAAGACGGGATGGGACAGTAGGCTGAATGAGAGAATAATGTTTTCCTTTTGAAATTTTGGAGATGTTCCACTTGAGGGACCAGCTGGAAGACAATATTTGGAATTGTCAAAAGAACGATACAAGTTGAGACACCTTTAAATCGACATCTCCTCCGTAGGGTGAATAATCCAGTGTCATATATCGTATTCGTTCAGGAGAAAGTGACTAACTACCAAAACGTAAAATGTTCAGGAGGGCCATTTAAGTCACTATTGCTTGGCAAGAAAATAAACACCAATGTAGTTTGTCGTTTTTAACTATTCAATATATTACACTTCCAAGATTAAAATCCTTTGGGATTTTTTCCGGGCAATATTAAGCTAGTAAGATATCAAATAGTCAATCATCACGTTTTTGTAAAACAATGCACTTGGTCACTTTCTCCAGTAAGACTACGATATATTAAATAATATTAAGACCTAAATCTCAAGCTTGTATGTGTGTGTGTGTATATATAATCCTAGATCCATCCCTGGTAGTCTCGTGGATAGGTACTCGCTCCCACGTAGCGATTTCTGTAAACGATTTTCTTATATCGCTTTTTATATTATATTAAATGAGGTTTTGTGCGGTTCAATCACGATAATTGACGTAATAACTGCACAGAGCATGAATCACTCAAACCTAACAACGACATTTAAATGTTTATATCCATTTCGTTCTATCCCATGGCTGGCTGTAATTATATCACGAATTGATATAACCGTTAAACAATTGGGCAAAGTAATTGCCGATTCTGCGATATCATTATGTTCTTGCGTAATGCAATACCACTTATTTAGAAGGAAATACCAATACTAGTTTTTTAAACTTAATAACCTTCAAGCAACCACTAAAATTGATTGTTTTCTATCGATTCAGCTTATTTTAATGTTTTCCGTAAAGATATCGAAGAAAGTGCCGATTTACAGTATCGAACAGAATAATTGAAACTAAACATTTTTTTCGTATTTTCAACACACTCTAAAAATTGTTTTAGGGGTTTTCCTCATATTATGGACCAGGGCTGCTTCTTTCAGTGACTGAGATGATGAATAACGAAAAGTATCACCTAATTATACAGGAAAAGATACTACCAGAGATACAAAAACTAAGATCAAATGGTTATGGAATATTTCAGCAGGATTTAACCCCCTGCCCCAAATCCAAAAAATGATGAAATTTGTCACACAAAAACAGTGAACTGTATTGGACTAGTCAAGAATTTTGCCAGACATAAACCTTATTGAAAAATCTAACGGCAATCTGTAAGAATCGGCTCTCCAAAATTGATTGCTCTACGGTGGAAAAGCTCATTTTGTCCATAATTCAGGTATGGTTCAAGACGAAGAAAAGGCATCCACGCGCCAAAACCTTATAACGTTAAGGATTTGACAAATATTTAAAATACAGTATCGAGCAGATTAATTGAAATATTTTTTTTGTATTTTCGTAAAAAGTTTTGTAAAATCTTTTGTTTATTAGTTATATCACAAATTAATATTTCATATAATCTCATTTGGGCTCAATCAAAGATTTTATTCTTCTTGGCATCTATCATATCGCTCACTCCTTTCAAGAACGTCATAAATCAAAAATCGTCAATTTTCAGTTGTGCATGTTTTCGGAATGCCCAGAAAATGTACTATATCCCAGCAAAAGCGGCTTATTTTTAACTTAATATTTACCCGCTACAGGGCAGAAAGTGTTGGTTTTGCATTTTGAAGAAAAGGTATTGTTTAATTAAACTAACTAACTAACCATCACGCCGCTTCCCCGCAGGGGTAGGCAGAGAGAATCGAACGCCAAACCACTCGGTCTTTGCAAACATTCTTTGCCTCTTCTACATTCATGCATCTCCTCATACATACCTGACGATTATTACGACTCCTGACCCGGCCGCTTTTAAGTATTTGACAAACCTGATTGCGCCAAGTTTTCCTCGGTCGTCCTCTGCTTTTTTTTCCAACTACATTCGCCTCATAAATTTGTTTAACCGTTCTTTCTTCACTCATACGCTCCACATGTCCAAACCATCTCAACACACCTTTGTTTAATTAATTTTTTTTAAATATACTTAATATTTTTCAAATGGAGAGAAAAACCTTCAGGTTTTACCTTAAAAGATATGTTGCACAGAAAATAGTTTAATAAGTGGCTTGATATTTATTTTTAATACATTGTATTATATTTTTAAACTTCAAAAACGTTCTCCTGATAAATCAAGTTTTTTTTATTTATGACGTTCTTGAAAGGAGTGAGCGATATATGATATTTCTTCTGCGGATCGAACCCGGGAACATCCAAAATGGTAGTCGAGCGTGTTGACTATTACACATAGATGAAGATGAAGATGTATGAAATGAGCACAAAAAACCGTAGATACTTAAGACCTATTAGGCATCATCAATCACGCTGGTATGGAGGCAGCTTATGTACGACTCGGCATTACATAAACACAGCGTAATGCCGGCATAATGACCCTTTAATGCTCGAGTGTACGCTAACCCATTATACGGCGACCTCCCATTGGTCGGCTGCTCTAACGATCGCATCACGTGACTGCCTATATAAATTACAGACGCAGAGACGGACTTGGGTATTCTACATAAACTAACCATCTAATCATAAGGCCCATGGTAAGAAGGGTTGCATAAGCCGTAGCTAGATTTCAGAGTCACTTGGAAGGTTTTTTTTGTTTATTGAAATTATTATTTTTTACCCGCAGGGGTAGGCAGAGAGAAGAGTGCCACACCACTCTGTCCTTGCAAACATTCTTCGCCTCTTCCACGTTTATGCATCTCCTCATACATACCCGCCGATTGTTACGACTCCTAACCTGACCACTTTCAAGTATTTGGCATACCTGATCGTGCCATGTTTTTCTCGGTCTTCCTCTGCTTCTTTTCCCACTAACATTCGCCTCATAAATTTGTTTTACCGTTCTTTCCTCACTCATTCGTTCTACATGTCCAAACCATCTCAACACACCTTTCTTAATTGAAATATACAAAATTCCAAATACATATTTAAATATACAAAATAGTTGGTAAACATACAAAATATTTAAAATATAACATTTCTACCTCTCTAATAAAGTATATACTTGTGTTTAGAGAGGGAGTTCGTTTTACAATATTTTTTTTTTATATAAACAAAGCAAATTTTAAAAGTAAATTAATTTTTTTTTAAATATTCCTTGGTATGGAGTTTAGGTTGGGTGTGTCTTATATGTTTTTTAAATTTAGTTTTAAAGGTTTGATAATTTTTTTATAGATTTTAAGTTTTCCGGAAGTTTATTATGTCCGCCTCCGTAGTGTAATGGTCAGGTCAATGGAGGTCCCGGGTTCGATTCCCAGGGGGGGTCAAATAAATATAAGTGATTTTTTCACTGTAATATTTATTCAATATTACCCTGGACTGGTACCTGAAGCGGAGGGCTGATCACCTTTCCTTCGTGTGTAAACGATCAAGATAACACTGTGTTCATATGAAGCAGTGCCCTATGCACCATTGGGGTGCGGATGAGGGTTTTATTATTCTTATTATTATTAAGGTGTTTTTTACCCACTAATAATTCAAAATATACATTATAAAACTAACTTACTTACTAAGGGAAGGCAGAGATAATAGAACGCCACACCACTCTGTCTTTGCAAATAATCTTCGCCTCCACCACATTAATGCATCTCCCTATACATATTCGATGATTAATGAAACTTGAAGCATATATATTACACATTTTGCAGGTCTAAGTAACTATATAACTAAATTACCATCACGCTGCTTATCCGCAGGAAAAGGCAGAGAGAAGAGAAGAGAATGCCACATCAGTCTGGTCTTTGCAAAAAATATTCGACTCTACCACATTCATACATCTCCTCATATGTACCCGCCAATTAATCCAACTCCTGATCTAACTATTTTCAAGTGTTTAAAATTCTTGACCATGTCAAGTTTTCTTCGTTCTTCCTCTGCCCCTATTTCCAACAGAATTCGCCAAGCATAGAGTTGGCAAAAGAGGGACAAAGTAAACTGAATGCAGCCGAAATTATGAATGCAGATCTGTTTGTAAAATATAGACAAGTGGGAAAATTAAAGAACAAGTCGATAATTTAATATATTTTGAGTACCTACCTAGTATGTTTTCTAGATTAATCAGCGGATATGTATGAGGAAATGCATGAATGTGGAAGAGACTCAATGTGTTTGCAAAAACAGAGTGGTCTGGCGTTCTATTCTCTCTGCTTACCCCCACGGAGAAGCAGCTAGTTAGTTTGTTAGATCTGTGATAAAGCGAGTGTTTTTGCCTAGAATTTTCACTCATGAATTACATGAAATTATAGTAACTTTAAACATAAAGAGTAAATCCGCTCACGAGTAGGCATAGGCTATGAAACATAAAAAGTTGAAGCCTGAGTAGGGTCATGATAAGCGGTGTTGCATAAGCCGTATCTAGATTTCAGAGTCACTTGGACGTTAGGTAAAAAAAGATCTCTGAAATACTTTTTTCGTAACGGTAAAAATAATAAAAAGCGGTTGAAATTAACCCTGTTCATATTTCAGAAGCCAAATAAATAATTTACCCCAAATTTTCGCTTGACAAGAAAAATATAATGTGGGTTTCCATTATAAATGGATTTTCCTTAAAATTCATATTGTTTTAACCCCTTCATGACACGTAGAATAATGACCACTGATTACAAATTACCCCGGCGCAAAGTAATCACCTACTCGGGGCGGAATGGGTAAACGAACAACCCTTCCGCGCTTAAACGCTAAACATCGTCCCTTTACATTAAAAGGGGTTAAGCCGGGTTAATCGCGAGAGGGTTAAACGAGAATTTAAGGGTTATTAAAATGATGATTTTTATGTTAACTCTAGCCAAAATGTGTAGGTTGGGTATAACAACGTACAGTATCGAACAGATTAATTGAAACAAAACATTTTTTAGTACTTTCAAGGACTTTAGGACAAGGGGTGCTTCTTTCAAGAAGATATAAGAAGGGATTGTAAGGTTGAACGAGGAATAATTGAAAAGATTAGGAAGAGTTCTTTGCGGTGGTATGGACATGTGGAGCGAATGGATAACGAGAGAATGACTAAGAAAATATATGTGGCGAATGTGAGAGGGAAAACAGAACGAGGACGACCGAAAAAGACTTGGCACGATCAGATCAATCAGAACCTAAAATCTGGCGGTGTCAAAAGTCTGCGTAATCGGAGGGCATGTATGACTAGATGTATGGATGTGAAGGAGGCGAGGAGTGTATGTCAGGACAGAAGAGTGTGGCGCTCCGTCCTCTCTGCCTACCCCTGCGGGGAAACGGCGTGATGGTAGTAGTAATAGTAGCTGCTTCTTTCAGTGATTGAGATGATAAATAGCGAGAAGAGATAAATGCGAGAATTGATATAACCGTTAAACAATTAGGCAAAGTAATTGCTGATTTTGCGATATAATTATGCTCTTTCGTAATGCAATACCACTTATTCAGAAGGAAATACCAATACCAGTTTTTTTTTAAACTTAAAAACCTTCAAGCAACCACTGAAATTGATTGTTTTATATCGATTCAGTTTATTTGAATATTTTCCGCAAAGATATCGAAGAAAGTTACAATTTACAGTATCGAACAGATTAATTGAAATAAAACTTTTTTTCGTACTTTCAACACCCTCTAAAAAAAGATTTGGAGGTGTTCCTCGTATTATGGACCAGGGCTGCTTCTTTCAGTGACTGAAATGATGAATGACGAAAAGTGTCACCCAATTCTACTGGAAAAGATACTACCAAATATAGAAAAACAAAGGTCAAATGGTAATGGAATATTTCAGCAGGATTTAAATCACACAAATCCAAAAAAAAATGATAAAATTTTTCACACAAAAACAATGAACTGTGTTGGACTGGTCAAGAATTTTGCCAGATATAAACCTGATTGAAAATCTATCGGCAATCTGTAAGAATCGGCTCTCCGAAATTGATTGCACTACGGTGGAAAAGCTCATTCTGTCCATAATTTTCTTATGGTTTCGAGATGAAAAAATGGCATCATCGTTCCAAAACCTTATATACTAGATGCCAAGAAGTGTAAAATCTTTGATTGAGTCCAAATGAGATCATATTAAATATCAATTTGTTATATAATTAATAAACAAAAGATTTTTAAAAAAAACTTTTTACGAAAATACAACCAAAAAATGTTTTGTATTAATTAATCTTTTCGATACTTTATATATGAAACAATCCGAATTGTATTTTACTGTAAAAAAACACAACAAATTAATATTTTGTGACAATTGTTTCACCTAGTTATGGCATTTTCAAAACCGGGTAGTCCAGTTCCGTTCTTCCGTTCTGGTAGTCCCGGGATCGATTTCCAGAGGGAGGGGAGTCAAATAAATATAAGTGATTTTTTCACTTTGATATTTATTCAATATAACCTAAAGCGGAGGGCTGATCACCTTTCCTTCACGTGTTAACGATCAAGATAACGCTGCGTTTATATGATGCAGTGCCCTATGCACCATTGGGGTGCGGATAAGGGTTAAAGATATCATTACTGATTACTTATAAATTTAATTGCTGGCCAAATACTTTTGTTCCCCTTCAATAATTAAGCTACTCTTGTTGAGTTTGGGCTGTCGAGTAGGTACCTACACACAGAGTGTTGCCAGGTAGGCGGGGGGTACCTACCTACTTTATCGCGTCCGCCATCTTGTAAAGATTTACGTCCGGGGGGTGGGGGAGGGGGTTATCTAATTTGGCGCTCCCGAGACGCTTTACACCTGAAGAAATACTTACCCGAGAAATGGAAGCTTTCTGTCTTGCCATATTAAATTGTAAACACCGGACTTGGGACGAGCGATCCTCAAACTTTACGTAGAACAATATGTTATACATTTGGCGGGAACTGTTGGTATTTAAATGTTATTTCCCGCTGAATTTCGAAAACGTTATTTATAACACATGTTATAAATAACACTTTATGTCACTCTATTCTACAACATTTTGAGCTTGCCAAATACTTGTTAGCAAATCGGAATTATCTCCAATTAGGAATTATCTTATGTTATTTTTTGACATCTCACCGTAGATGAAGAAGAAGAAGCTGCCTTCGGTGAGATTTTACCATTTGTTACTGTCTCACACCCAACCTGCGCACATTTCATTAAAAACAGTCATTAACAATAAGGAAATCTGGGCATTTACGGGGCATTTACAGAGACATCTTTTGGTGCGATGAAGAAGCTTTTTATTGAGTTAATATTCATATTCTTCTTCATCTATGTTCAGATGTCAAAAATAATATGATACGTTCAAAAACGTGGTTTATAGCTAGCATTTTTATACGGATAGTATATATTCAAAATTATGCTGTTCAAAGGGAGCATGCAATACTATAATTTCAATCATATGTATAGGGAATCACGTAAGCGATTGGCTGCGCAAGAAGCCTGAAGAAGATTTTCTTATTAAATGTTTATAAATTATTTTTTTAATTGAATATATATTGAAAACATATTTTTATCTTTTTTTCACTCCTTACCTTTCAATTATTCTTTTTTTTTCAAAACCATTTATTTATTTCGAAGAAATACTTATAAAAAACAACAATATATATTTTTTAAATCAGTTACGTTAAATGTTACATGGGTTTAAATAGGCAAAATACGTTTTTGAAGTTGATATCTGATTTTGGTAAAAAAAATAATGTATTTTGAGACCTCGTTTTTCTGGACATTCAAATATCAAATGTGACACAACCCATTGCACATTTATAGAAATGATTCACAGCAATAAAAAACTATAAAAAAATTGTCTGCCTATGATTGTAATGTGTATAATTAATATTTTATTTGGGGATTTCTTTAGTTCTAAGAAAACAAATAATGAATTGTATTTTCCTTGTATTATTTGCATTGTTCCGGTCACAGATGATATTTATTTCAAATGACTTCTAAGAATTATCAATGACAGAGGTGTTGATAATCAAAATTATCGATATATAATAATAAGATCGATTTTATTTCTTTAAAAAAAAATTGCCTTATTCAAACTTGATGTATATTATTTTCAATGGGTTTTTTTTATGGGGAACCTTTTGTTGGGAGATGAGTGGTATATGTTTATTAAACTATGACTGGAAGATCTTACTCGGAAATTGATATGACTTTCCGAAAATTCAAATCAATAATCACGAAACATAAATTATGCTTCAGAAACGATATTTTTACTATTTTTAATTTAAGTTTTGCTTAGTATATACCACTATTTTTTTAAATCTATCATGGCACGTGTTTTGATGCATTCTGCATCTTTTTCAAACAGGAATGCACCGAAACACGTGTCACAATATATTTTTGTAAAACAGTTATATGTACTTAGTAAAACTTTTATTAATGGATAGATTTTACCACAAAGTGACTGCCGAAACAGTTAATGAGGTATTTTTTTAAATTTGATAATTATTTCTTTTATAACAATTACACGTATAATAAGAACAAAGAGAAATCATTAAAAAATATAAAATCTAACACATACCTCGCTTGTTCAAAGAAACTTTAAAAATATTTCAATAAAGCTGCATAAACAGCTTCTATTATCCATAAAGTCATTAAATAAATAAAATATGTATAAAAGAGCTATTTATACATGAATCATGGAAGTGGGCAGATTGGAAATAGATTAGGTACATCATTTGATCAAGTCTTATTCGATTGCATGATATGCTATGCTATTAAACCAGCCTATGACGGTCGTCAGCCCCGTAAATGCCCAGACTTCCATATTCTTCTTCACCTTTGATGAGATGTCAAAAAATAATATGAAAATAACTCCTGTAATTGGAGATAATCCAGATTTTGTGAACAAGTATTTGGATACCCTCAAAATGTTGTGAATAAAGAATGTCTTTATGGTTGAAATAATCATTGTATTAACTGTATTAAATTTGTGCAATAACACGATGACTTATTTATAAAATAAAACTCTTTATAATACCACATTTTAAAAGTTTATAAATGTGATTTCACCTATTTTTGTTTGTATTTTCACCTGTAGATGAGAACATCTGTAGTTTTCGAAACTAGTCGTGTATATTACA
The DNA here is from genome assembly GCF_059751285.1 of Brachycentrus maculatus. Lineage (NCBI taxonomy): Eukaryota > Metazoa > Arthropoda > Insecta > Trichoptera > Brachycentridae > Brachycentrus > Brachycentrus maculatus. Next base: position 1,165,686 of record NW_028281123.1, on the reverse strand, counting down.
TTTACATACTCAAAAAGTGGTCTTAAACGAGTGTGTAATTTTTACATTTAAATATGTAGGGGTAATGGGGAAAGACTAACACAAAAGTTCGGCACAACAGAATTAAAACTAAAACGTACACCTATAAAACTCTCTTTTAAAGCCTTCGTTTCGACGACTTTTGTGAACATTTAAAAACAAACCTCTCTAGATCTGATATAAGTTTTATTTGTCCACAATATTTACTTCCTAAATACACTAAATGCCCTGTGAAATAACCAAGCCTTACCTAATGGAGCCAAATATTATACAATAATGATAATAAGTTTCCAATCGGTGCGTAAGTAAGTACTTTTCCTAAGTACTTAATAATATTTGACTAAGCACTATTTGTCTTTTTACTGGCAACACTTTTTGCAGCATAACCGCGGCTAAGTTCATGTCGTTATGACAAGATGATGAAAGGTGTAACTGTCATAAATTCTCTCTCTTTTTCTCATCTGTCCACATCATATATATAAATCAATCTTATATATATATATATATATATATATATATATATATATATATATATATATATATATGTACCGTAATAATCAATTCACTAATATTAAAATAAACACGTAAATTTCATTCTACCAATCTATACATTACATTTTAAACCGATACATCCATTCTGATCAATGTTTTTGAGCAATGAATAATATAAATAATATTTGTCGAATTTCAAGAATGTTTTTAAATGATCATGCCAAGTTTTTCTCGGTTTTCCTCGGCCTATTTTCTCCAACTATATTGGCTTAATATTTTTTTACCGTCCTTTCCTCACTCATTTGTTCTATAAATCAAAAAACTTGATTTTTTAAGAGATCGTTTTTAAAGTTTAAACATATAATAAAATGTATTAAAAACAAATATCAAGCCACTTATTGAACTTTTTACTGTGCAACAGATCTTTTTAGACAAAACCTGAATGTTTTTTCTCGATTCCAAAAATATTTAGTACCTAAGTATATTTTTTTTTTAATTATTAAACAATATTTTTTCTTCAAAATGCAAAAACAACACTTTCTGCCCTGTAGCGGGTAAATATTAATTATTAATTAATGTTTTACTTAGTAAATACCACTTTTTCTTAAAATCTACTGTGACGCGTGTTTCTATGCATTCCGCATCATTTTCAAACACCGTACGGTGCGGAATGCATCGAAACACGTGTCACAGTAGATTTTAAGAAATAGTGGTATTTACTAAGTAAAACATTAATTGAAAATGGATAGATTTTACCACAAAGTGACTGCCGAACGATTGAGGTAAATATTAAGTTAAAATTATCCCGCTTTTGCTGGGATATAGTACATTTTATGGAAATTCCGAAAACATGCAGAACTGAAAATTGACAATTTTTGATATATTTTTTTAATTTTTTTTTTATTTAAACTTCATGTACAAAAAATAAAAAAAGTACATTGGCGGGCTTATTGCTAAAAAGCAATATCTTCCAACCGACCAAAGACGGACTTGTGATATTGATCAAAACGTTTGATACCATATATAGCCGTTTGCAATCAGTGGGCAGATAGTACTTGATAGTATATGACGTTGTTGACAGGAGTGAGCGATGTCGGAACCATCTCAACACACTTTTCTTAAGGCCCTTCATACGTTATAAAGCAATATAACTTCCTTTAAACTCAGGTAACATTTGACGATTTTTTTTCTTCTTTAATACGAAATAAAATAAAAAATAACTTTTTGTTCTAAACAAATATATATTTTTGAAAAGGGAATAGTTAAAAAATCTTAGTCTTAAAAATCGGGCGTGAAGTGACGTGCGGTTCCTAGCGTTCCCGAACGCTGAATGAGATCTGTGATTGCTAGTATGGCCTTAATCCTTTGAACCCTGGAATATTAAGCTAGTAAGATATCAAATAGTCAATGATAACGGTTTTGTAAAAAAAATGCACTTGGTCACTTTCTCCTGTATGACTACGATACGACTAATCATTAGATATATATCTTTCCATAAAGTACCTTCTCAGATCATTTATTTTGGATCCCCGAATGGAATTGAAGCTTTCGAGAGCTTTGATCCTTTGGCTTTGCTTCGAGCCACAGTTTGACAATGGCTGCTTTACGAGTAACAGAAATACAGATACGCTACTCGGGTAATTTAACAATGTTTCAATTTACAGCGACTTCCCCCCCAAACCCCCCCCCCCTAAGACCCCGCCGCCCCCTCCAGCCGCACAAAAGGAACGCCATTTTTCTCCCCCCTCCCGGCGGCGCTCGGCCAATCACAGAGCGAGAAAATCCAATTGTATTGCGGAGGTTTGAAGGATACAGGGTGGCGAGGAACGAGGGGTCCTTAGCGCCGCGAGAGTATTAACTGGGTGGTACATAAGTGGGTGCCCTTATCAAATTTTGCATGCATACATTCTCGTCTTCTTCTTCATCTTTTTAATGGCTTTTCACCCTTCTTGAGTGTTTATTTATTTATTTATTTGTTTAAACTTCATGTACAGAAAATAAACGAGCACATAAGCGGGCTTATTTCTAAAAAGCAATGTCTTCTAAGCAACCAAAAACAGACTAGTGATATTGATCAAAACGTTTGATACCATATAAAGCTGTTTGCAATCAGAGGGTAGATAGTACTTGAATATTTTAAAAAAAAAACAGCAATTACAAATTAACATTTAAAAAACATAAATTCCAAAAGATGATAATAAGGAGGGCAAAGGAAAAGAGGAGTTTAAGGAAGGAGGTAGAGGGAAAAACTAAGGGAGGATGATTGATGGGCAGTTAGGATTCTACCGATAAATACTGTTCTAGCCAGTGCATACATACATATGTAAAAGACCATTTTTTTATCAATTTTTGTTTTTATGGCCATATTGCGTTTGTATGCAGGCCATTATTACTTCAAGTATTCATTTATTTATGTTATTAAGAGTGAATTCTCAAATGTGTAATTTATTACGCGACTGGCTACGCGAGAAGCCACACGTGTTGTCCGCACAAATTTAATAAATTTATACATTGGAATTTGTTTTTTTTTTAGAATAAAGGTAAATTGAAAAAATATTTTTAATATTTTAAGGTAATGAGGTTAACCTTTCGATAACTCTTTCTTTTCGAACTTATATATTTATTTCTAAGAAAATCTTATTTTCTCAATACAAAAACGGTGTTTTAAGCAAAAAAATCAATTATGTTATATATTGGCCAAACTGCGAGAAATTTAAAGATTAGAATTAAAGAACATCATAGCGGTCTTGTTAGTAATTATTTTTCGGAATTTGCAAATCATATAATAGATACTAATCACTCATTTCACTCTCATAAATTAAAATTATTACACCTAGTTCCATATAAAGGCCAAATTATGAATTATCTTGAAAATTTAGAAATACAAAAAAACCTGAATTCTAATAATAATTTATTAAATAATATATTGTTTTAAAATTGCTTTCCATTTTTCCTTTGTTTTCAAACTCCGTTCCTTGACTAACCCCTTCCCCTTACTTTCCCCTCTCCTTATTTATAGAACAATTTTATATTTTATATTTTAGTTACTATACAGACCTGAATGATGGAAGTTTAATTTCTGAAACATGTAGTCTATAATAAAACTCAAGTGGTAAAAAACGAAGTGTTTTCTTTAATCATTATAACATGTCTTACCACAAAGTTAATGCCGAAACAATAAATAAAATATGTTATACCTGGATTTTAAATATTCAGGTGTGAGCTTTCGATTATCCCGCCCAGATAAGATTTTCATTGATACCTCAACATTGATGAAGAAGAATATGAAAATCTGGTGAATTACAAGGCTTTCGATGTATCGTTGGTTTAAGTGATCACTTATATATATATACGCAATGTGGAAGAGGCGAAGATTGTTTGCCAAGACAAAGCGGCGCTGCGTTCTATCCTCTCCAACCTCTGCCCACCTCTGCGGGATAGCAGGTTGATACTCACTTTATTTTAATAAAATAATGAGAGAACTACATAAGTATATGAAGTGTGTTAATTTTCCATAGAAAAATACAATATTTTTAATGATTTCTACTGATTTTCGATAATATTGATAAAGAATACAATTATCTTCTGGTTTTTCTATAATGTAAATAATATTGATGGATATCATTTTCATTTTTATTTTTTGAGTGTGTCCAAATACTTAATGTCCAAAAAAAATTGTTTGAAAAATAACTTCTATAATTGGAGATAATCCCGATTTAACAAGTATTTGGAAAATGTTATAAATATTGATAAAAATAACAATGATTTTTTACAACATTTTGAGTGTGTCCAAATACTTGTTCACAAAATCTGGATTATCTCCAATTATAGGAGTTATTTTCACATTTTACAATGTTTTTAATAATTTTGTCTGATCTTCCTATAAAATCGATAATTTTGATTAAGGATATTATATTTTTAATGATTTTTATTATTATTAAAACCCTTATACGCACCCCAATCGTGCATAGGGCACTGTGTCATATTAACGCAGTGTTATCTTGATCGTTTACACATGAAGGAAATGTGATCAACCCTCCGCTTCAGGTACCAGTCCATGGTAATATTGATTAAATATAACAGTGAAAAAATCACTTATATTTATTTTCCCCCTCTTGGGAATCTAACCCGGGACCTCCAGAACGGTAGCCGAGCGTGCCGACCATTACACTACGGAGGCAGACATGATTAATGATTTTTAATAATACTTATTATTATTAATATGTTTTCTTCTATTTTTTCTATAATATTGATAAAAAACACAATATTTTTATAATTTTATTCTGATTTTCCTTTGATATAGATTAAAAAATACATCATTTCTGAATCTCAATTTCTGACGAGCCCAAAAATGACACTCGGATAAGCTATAGGGGAAAACTGGGGAATTATTGTAGGGGCCATGAATCATTCAAGGGGTAATTTGATTACGTTCTTCTTCCTGTTACCTGTATTCCTTCACATCTATCCGCGTCTAGAACTTCTACATATTTCTCCCTCACCCTACACCGCTTATTTAAATAAATTACTTTATAACCATATTAAAAAATAAAATTTTATAATCAAATGATTTGAGTTATAAAAATAACTTCCTTGGCTGGTATTTTATCAAAGGTCGTATTGATATCTCAACATAGATGAAGAAGAATATAGGTTTTACTTCCTGTACATTTTACCTTTTTAAACCGTACTGTCTTCAATTATAATAATTTCAACATTTTGAGTGTGTCCAAAATGTTGTTAATAAATTATCTGGTCAAATTATAAGCTTAATAATAAAAATGAAAATGGTATTTTCTGGCGTTTCTCATGTGTGTGATTACAATCCAGGATTCGGATCTCACATACTAATATAAGAGTTTCTGCTTAATAAAAAGCTTCTTTACATCTCACCAATAGATGTCTCTAGTGAAGTTCTAGTGATTCATGAACAAGGTTTCTAAATTGGTTCATATATATAGAACTTCCAAGAATTTGAGTAGTGTGGTTGTCAATAATGGGTAGAATTGGGGAATGTTACACGTGTGTAAAGTGATCACTTAAACCAGCCTATGACGGTCGTAAGCCCCGTAAATGCCCAGACATCCATATTCTTCTTCATCTTTGATGAGATGTCAAAAATAATATAATAATTTCATTAATTGATTCGGCAGTTAGTTTGTGCTAAAGACTCATGAATGTTTGATAGTGTCTTAATAAGACGAAACGTGTTACATATTATAATATTTATGTAAATAAAAGTAGAATTCATCCAATACCTTTCAAGAACGTCATAAATCAAAAAACTTGATATCTCAGGAGAACGTTTTTAAAGTTTAAAAATATAATACAAAGTATTAAAAATAAATATCAAGCCACTTATTGAACTTTTTACTGTGCAACAGATCTATTTAGGTAAAACCTGAAGGTTTTTTCTCCATTCAAAAAATATTTAGTATATTTAAAAAAATAATTAAACGATACCTTCTCTTCAAAATGCAAAAACAACACTCTCTGTCCTGTAGCGGGTAAATATTAAGTTAAAAATATGCCGCTTTTGCTGGGATATAGTACATCTTCTGGGCATTCCGAAAACATACACAACTGAAAATTGTCGATTTTTGATTTATGACGTTCTTGAAAGGCGTGAACGATATGTCACATGTCACTATTACAAATTTTCTAAGATATTTCTTACATGCTTGTCGTAACTCTAGACATAGCTTTTCCGAATGCATATATTGCAGTGCTTTCCATGCGCAGAGTGCAACTCCCATAGCGTGCAACGGAGAGTAGTGTATGCAAAATGCAGGCTTTGGGGAAACTCTTTCTTAAAGCTTAATCTACAGGGTGGTTCAAAACTATACCTATTTATTTATATATATATATATATATATATATATATATATATATATATATATATATATATATATATATATATATATATATATATATATATATATATATATATATATATATATATATATATATATACATATATTTATATATATATATATATATATATATATATATATATATATATATATATATATATATATATATAAATATATATATATATATATATATATATATATATATATATATATATATATATATATATATATATATATATATATATATATATATATATATATATTTATATATATAAATATATATATATATATATATATATATATATATATATATATATATATATATATATATATATATATATATATATATATATATATATATTTATATTCAATATAAAACAAGTTTTGTTGGATTGAGTCGTTTGACAGGTGACGTGGCGTAGTTGGGTAGACGCTCGACTGCGAAACTGGCGTCGCGGGTTCGATTCCCGCAATTGCAAAATGAATTCAAGAAAGATTTATTTTCAATTGGTCTGGGTACTGGAAATGTATTTTTCACATTTACCTTCCCTATCCTGACTATCCTACCTGCAGACAAGCATCTAAAATAGAAGCTTTGCAGGTTATCCCTTTAAAGAAAAAAAAAACAATTTATGAGGTGAATGTAATTGGGAAAAGAAGCAGAGGAAGACCGAGAAATACATTGCACGATCAGGTATGCCAAATACTTGAAAGTGGTCAGGTTAGGAGTCGTAACAATCAACGGGTATGTATGAGGAGATGCATGAACGTGGAAGAGGCGAAGAATGTTTGCAAAGACAGAGTGGTGTGGCGTTCTATTCTCTGCCTACCCCTGCGGTATATGTATATATATATATATATATATATATATATATATATATATATATATATATATATATATATATATGTATATGTATATATATATATATATATATACATATATTTATATATATATATATATATATATATATATATATATATATATATATATATATATATATATATATATATATATATATATATATATATTTATATTCAATCTTCTGTCTACGAAATGGGTCCGACGGGTACATGATCCAAATTAGTATTAAAATTTTAATCCAGAAAACTTGAGTACTCATCGCGCGCACAAACAATATCAGCGCGCCGCGTAGGCCTGCCAACATGACGACTAACGTACTTGTAGTCGTAACATTTTAATTTCGTTTTCTTGAACGTTTTTCGCAGATACTTTGTGGCATATTTTATAAACTTTATAAAATAAAACAATTTTTTTTAAACCAGTTTTTTTAGTGGTACATTTTTTTCTCCAACCGGTTTCGACAAGAACCTTGTCATCATCAGGGTTAAACATATACGAGTACATTAAAAAAAATAAAAAAAGGTTAAAATGAAAATTGTTTTAACACTCTTCGTATCAATCATCGTTCACTTTGAGTAATACCACTTTTATAAAAATTTATTCGTGACTACCGGTTTCGGAATAATATGAAAGTTAACGATGATTTTAATAAACAAACAAAAAAGTTTGTTTAATTAATAATTTATATTTGAAGCACTAACTTTGTGATTTTCCATTTTATAATTAAAGGGTAGGTAACTTTGTTTTAAAATCACGTGTTTTAGTATTAATCAGTCTTGATAAAAAAGCGGTTAGCTTCGAAACCGGTAGACATTATAATTAAGTTATAATTAAATATTTATAGTGATTTTAAAACAAAGTTACATTTTAATAATAAAAAAAAGTTTGTTTTATTTTATATAAGTTCTAATTATGATATCGCAGTCATACAGGAGAAAGTGACCAATCGCATTTATTACAAAAACGTGATCATTTACTATTTGATATCTTACTAGCTTAATATTGCCCTGAAAATCGCAAAGGATTTTAAACTTAAAAGTATAATATACTGACTTGTTAAAAATCACTAACTGCATTGATATTTATTTTGTTGCCAAGCAAAAGTGACTTAAATGACCCTCCTGAACATTTTACGTTTTGTTAGTTGGTCACTTTCTCCTGTACGACTGCGATAATATATTTAAGCTGAAATCTGACACTATTTAGGATTATTTTTAAACACTCTGTATCTTTGGGAGATGATGTAATATTTCAAGTTGTCTCTCCTCACCGCGCCTTTGGTCTGTTAAATGCGGCCTTTTAAGGCTACATTTTCACGAAGCTCTCCAGAAAAGTGTTTAGGGGTGCCTTAAAAGCTTTCGACCCCTGGAGCTTTAATAGAACTTTATTCTAAAGATATACTAAAAAAGTAGGCATCTAGATTTTTAACTTATTTTTTGTAAGAAGCAACCAAAATTATAAAAAATAGACCTGTTATATTTCCCATTTCGTAAAAGGATTATAAATTGTGTAGTCAGTTCAAAGGATTTTAAGATAAGGTAAATATCAGTCATATCGACGTCTAAATACGTATTTTTTAATTTTACTTTTATTTTACATTTTTGACATCTTAACATAGATGAAGAAGAATATGGAAGTCTGGGTATTTCCTGGGCTTACGATCCGTCAAAGGATGGTCAAGTGATCACTCAACACACGTGCAACATTCTACATTCTACCCATGATTGACAACCACACTACTCAAATATTGGAAGCTATACATACATAATCAATCTCATGACGTTCCATGATTGAATTCACAATAGCCATCTATGATTGGATTAAGAAAACTTTTATTTGTATGCAAGATCCGAAACCGAATTATTTTACATACTGGTTATTTTTATTTGTTAAACGTCTTGTTCAGATTAACCATGGGTAGAGTGGTAAATGTTACACACGTATAAATTTACCACTTAAACTAGCCTATGACAAGTTGTAAGACCTGTTAATACCCAGACTTCCATATTTTTCTTCATCTATGTTGAGATGTCTAAATGTTAATATAACTCTGAAGTGGAATAACCCAGATTTGTGAACAAGGATTTGGACATACCCAAAATGTTGTTGTACAATAAATTCTGCAACTGACAAAGTTTTACAAATATTTTTATTTACTCCATTAAAAGAGGAAAGATTTAAAAAATTTGACATTTTAACATAGATGAAGAAGAATATGGAAGTCTGAGTATTTATATATTCTTTATGTCTTCCATATTCATATTTGTCCATGATGATATCGTTCACTCCTTTCAAGAACGTCATAAATCAAAAATCGACAATTTTCAGTTGTGCATGTTTTTAGAATGCCCAGAAAAGGTACTATATCCCAGCAAAAGAGGCATATTTTTAACTTAATATTTACCCGCTATAGGGCAGAAAGTGTTGTTTTTGCATTTTGAAGAAAAGGTATTGTTTAATTATTTTTTTAAATATACTAAATATTTTTCAAATGGAGAAACAACCTTAATGTTTCACCTAAAAAGATCTGTTGCACAGTAAAAAGTTCAATTAGTGGCTTGATAATTATTTTTAATACATAGTATTATATTTTTAAACTTCAAAAACGTTCTCCTGAAAAATCAAGTTTTTTATTTATGACGTTCTTGAAAGGAGTGAGCGATATATCAAAAATATATAAATAACTTTAAAAAATGCTGATTTGTGAACCATTATTTGGACACACTTTTTTATAAAGAAAAATATTTGTGGTTTTATTATTTACAAAAGTATATCAATTTCATTTGGAGCGCTACGTGCAGCGCAGTCAAGGGATAACTGGAGAAGAGTCATTTCTTCTGCAAGGGTCACAACCCTCAGCAATGAGGAATAAGACGGAGAAGAAGATCAATTTCATACTGCTTCTGTGAGCCTAAGCGGGGCATTAATAAAAATAGGTATCAAATTGTGGTAAAATGGGATCGAACCCAGAAACTCTGACTCGAGAGTCTGCGAAACCACGGGACAAAATGTTGTGAGGGAAATTTCGTCCAGTTTCGAAAGAAGGTAATAAAAAAGGCATTGGTTTCCTGAAAATATTGGGGATGAAAATAATAACCCTTACCGTATTTTTATATTGGGAGTTTACGATAACCGCCAAAGTTTATAAATCGAACCGTCAGATGGCATTATATTGTATATCCGGTAATGTTACTAGGGTAGGGGGATGCCTGTGTCAAGGGGGTTTGGAAAGGGTGGAAGGAAACCGGAAATCACTTAGGAATATTCAAAGTTTACCTATTTCTCCGACAGAGTTCTCATATTCCTCTTAGATAGGAAGTTTACTACCTACCTATGTATGAGGTACATTCAGAATGTACGCGACATTTTTATTATTTTTATTTATTTATATTCTATCTTTCTGAAGCTAATTCTATAATTGCGGTCATAATTTCTAAATTG